>NW_008825208.1:5788790-5792148 GCF_000699105.1 Pygoscelis adeliae
TGCAGTACCGCGGCCAAGAAAGCAGGACCGGTGCTCATGAGGCTCCTGCCAGCCCCGCTATGGGCTCATGGCGTGCGCCTGGGCAAACCCCTCATCCCCCATCAGTTTCCATGCGGACCTTGGACACAAGCTGCCTTTGCCGGGCAGGCACGGACAGACCCACACGAAAGCATGGGTTGCATGGGCGCTTGCACTGGGGGAAAAGCCTTTTCTCTGCTGGCAGCTGAAGGCTAAAGCCTAACCCACGCTCTCAGTCTGCAGCTCCATCCCTCCCGCCGCCCCTGGCAGTGCCTGCAGGGCTGTTGTCCCTCCATGGCTGCCATGCCCAGAGCTCAGGAGCCCTGGTTTGGACGTGCCATCCTGTCCTTAAAAGCAGCTGTAAACACACTTTTCCACCTTCTACTATATTTTTCTGCAGCACCCAGGAACCTTTTATACTTAAAAGCCTCAGTGCCCCTGTGCAGCGCAGTGGGAAGAGACCCCTGATCCCACGGCCTCCCCCAGCACATCAGTCTCTGCAGGAAGGAGGATGGCAGGGGTCCCATGCCTTCCAAAATAACCTATGTTTGCTACATCGGGTTCCTCCTCTTTATCACATCTGCTCATGGTCCCCGGGGGAGAGGGGAGGGAGGTGCAGTGTTCCTGCTTGTCTTAATTTTAATTGCACAGAAACAAGGGGAGGAGAAAGGAAGGAGAAGAGATAAGGAGGCGAGGAGAAGGGAAACATCTCTGTTCTTTCCCTCCCCTGTGCTTACCTCCAAGTTCAAGCATCTCCAAGGCCACCTCTCCAGGGTCAGATGGTCTCAGGGCCACCCAGCACCCAAGGACTCAACATCCAAAGGCACTCTTGTGTTTTTCCTTTTCATGGCCGCAATGGGCACCCTCATCCCTCTGGCCCCCTGCCCCAGACCACCTCTGGGCCACCTCCAGACCATCTCCAGCCAACACATATGAGCAGTATGAGATACTGTTTTTTCATGTCCTGTGCTGATAAGTGTGGGTTTTATCTTTTTCCTTTTCTACTCCGTGTGCCCAGGGGCTGCTTGTCAGCTATCAGAAGGGAAAGAAGTTTCCCAGACATACTGCAGGGATGCAAAGGAATTGTTTGCACAAATAAGTGTTTGCACCTGTCCTTTTTCAGAGTAATCCCTTTTATTTTCCAAACCACTTTTTCAGTTTGCCAAGATAATTTTCAGTCCTACTCCTGTGCTCCAGGGCAGTGCCTCCCGGTTTAATGTCATCTGCAGAGGTCAGAAGCACATGCCACAGTCCAGCATCCAGATCAATAATAAAAATGCCAAGTGGGACCAGACTGACAAAAAAAAAACCCCAAACAATCCTAAACCTTGCTTGAAATATCTCTGCAACGTGGCCACAAACCATTGGCACCGGATGCAATCATCCAACGAAGTCTGCACCCACATCCTAGTAATCTCATTTAAACCGTTAAAAAGCCTTGGCAGTGCCAAGCGATGTGCCATGTCCTGCGTCTGCATGTCAGCATCACCTCTTACCCCGTTACAGGAGAAAATCAGGCTGGTGTAGTACAATCTGTCATGATTGCTGTGCAGGTGCCAAGATGCACTTTTTGAGTCTTCTGATAGGTTACCTGCCCTCCACAAATTTTCAGTGGTAATTAAAAATAGTTCTGGGATTGACTGAGCCAACTCTTGCACTGTTTGAAGATTAATTTTGTCAGGCCATGACAACCTGTAAATGTCTAACAGCTGTGGGTTTGTCCTCTCCTCCTCTTGACTGAGATCTCATTGCTTGCTATTGCTGTTTAACACCCTGCTCAAAAATGGAGCCTGCACCTCAAAACGAAGACTGATGCAAATACAGCATTAACCAGTTTGGCCCTTCCAGTGCCAACAGTTGCTGCCTTTTTTTTCACTTTGAGTCTCTCAGGAGGCTACCACTACATTGACTGGGACTGGCAGTGGATCTGCTTGGTCTGTGCTGTTGAAACCATGCATGTATTAAAGATGAAAAAAGACAGAAAGAGCTTTCACTCTTTTCTTAAAAATTGCTTTTCTCTATGGAAAATGCATTTTTAATGAGTAGCAACAAACTGTGGTCTTTTCTTGCCATGCACAAGAACCCGTAAAGAGCACAGAAAGCACAAATTTAAGTTTTGGGTCGGCCTGAGGCATTCCACAATGAAACAGCCTCAAAAGAGGAACACTACCCACCTGTTCATATCCTTTGAACATACATTTTGCTGTAGAAGGCTTGCAAACTCTGCTTGCGTGAAGGTGCAGGTTGTAAACTCCAGACGTGTTTCAGCTGCCTCTTCTCCCCCATTTCTGTTAATTTGCCCCCTGCTTGATTACAACAGCCCACTGCAAACGAGGTAATCTAGCGGGGAGTTCAGCTGCTTGGCTTCGCTTATGAGAATGAGAGTGCCTGACCTTATGCCTTACACTGGCAACACTGCAAGGACAGGGTGCTGCAAAACACAGACCTTAGCCTTTACCAAAAAGGTATGTTTGGGAAGAGGCATTAATTTACCAACACTCCACCGATGCACAGATAGCCTGCTGGTACTTTTTCCCCCAGACAACTTGCAAGCATGAGCTTCATTAGCCTTCCTGCACTGGCACTTGCAAACTTGCAAACACAAGCAGGGCAGCAGTGGAACCATCGTGCTGCTGCGTTTCTGGCAGAGAAGGTACTATCATTGCTCACTCCAGAAATAGCCTGCAACACGCTTTTAACGAAGCAGGACAGGATATGAACACCAGGCTCAGCGGATGGCTCTGGGATTTGTCAGACACGCAAAAGCACTTCAAACATGTGGTACTACCAAAGTACTCAAGTGGGATGGGTAAGACGTTTCCAGAATGGCCTTTTTGGCAGGTCAACACCACCGCCACACTCAGCAAACTCCTCCTTAGCCAGAGTGGAAGGAAAGGTTCATACACCCTCCACTCTTTTGGCCGGTAGTATTGGGTTTGCTTGGCAAGGTTTTGATAGTGGCTGTGAGAAGATGCCAGAAGCTTCTCCCATGTCCGACAGAGCCAATGCCAGCCAGCTCCAAGAAGGACCCGCCGCTGGCCAAGGCTGAGCCCATCTGTGACAGTGATAGCACCTCTGTGATAACATATTTAAGAAGGGGAAAACATGGCTGTGCAGCAGCAGCTGGGAGAGAGGAGTGAGAATGTGTGAGAGAAACAACTCTGCAGACACCAAGGTCAGTGAAGAAGGAGGGGGAGGAGATGCTCTAGGCACTGGAGCGGAGATTCCCCTGCAGCCCGTGGTGAAGATGATGGTGAGGCAGGCTGTCCCCCTGCAGCCCATGGAGGACCCCACACCAGAGCAGGTGGATGCCCGAAGGAGGCTGTGACCCCGTGGAGAG
>NW_008825208.1:5792944-5808320 GCF_000699105.1 Pygoscelis adeliae
GGACACCTGGCAGCCAGCCAAGGTCAACCCACCACACCAGTCCAGCACTGCTTTCCCATTTTTCCCTTAACATCCTCCAATTAATTAAAGAATGAGCGCTGGCCCCAGCCAAGTCTGCTGTCCCCCGCTGATGGCGATTTTCACTTCCCACCTTGAACCTCCTTAGGTGAACCTGCTTTTCACCTGCGTCCTCAGCCCCCTCTTGCCCTGGCTATCATCAGCACCCTGGCCATGAGCACGCCAGACCAGGATGCGGTTAAGACCCCCCTCTAGCCAGGATGGAGCTGACCTCGTTCCAGTGCCCTCTCCATGAGACGGGGCTGGCCAAGCTTCAGGCTGAACCCAGTATACACACATTTTTAAGTACCTTCACCCTAAAGCAGCAATTACCAGGTAAAAACTGATAGTGGTAGCAGAGACCCATCTGACTCTGTTTTCTTCTTTTCCTGACAAAGGGCAGTGCTGGCATGGAAAGGTTGTGGGACCCTAAATGCCCGCCATCCACCAAAGACCTTCAGAGGATGCTTTTCCCCGAGACTCCCCACCACCAGAGGCGGAGAGGTCCACCCTCAAAGCTCAGGCTGCAGGTGAGGGCTGGGATGCATCTTGATGAACCCAGCACCTGCCTGTTTCGAGGGTCTTTTTGGCACAGTTCCTCCCACAAGTGAAACGTTTGTCAGTGCTCCTTACAAACATGAGTGACATGTCAAAGCAACAGAAAAGCTGTGGGCTATAAAACAGCTCCGCGTTTTGCCCAATAAAGCTCTTCCTGAAGCTGTTAACTGAGCTTCTGGACCTGTTGTTAGTAACAAAGCAGTGGAGGTGATGCATTTAAAAAAATAACTCGGTGCCTCGTTTAAAAAGTCTTTGTCTCCATCAAGCTGCATTTTTTGAGCCGCTCATCCTTCAAGGGAAATGTTTTCAAAATGCAAGGCTAATTCACCTCCTGTGCTGCCTGGGGCTCCGACCTAAGCCGGCTGTTTGGGCTGATTGTGACTGCTGGTCACTCCTGAAGTCTACCTAAAACACCCCCTGCATTTGGAGAGATGCTGTGCGATCAAGGCCACCCACGTGGGAAGCAGCAGCTTTGTTTCTTTTAAAACATGCAGAGCATCATCCCCAGCCTGCCCGGCCGCTCACCTCCAATCGGAGTGGTAAGCAGCTCCTGGAAATGCAGCACTCATTCCCAAAGCCCCCTGGGGTGCACCCCCTGTTTTTCTTCCCTGCAGCATACTTCCCGTGTGGGGAGTTCCACCTTCCATTATCATCACTCCTCTCCTGCTGCGAAGGTCCCCAGCGGGACCAACCAAGTGTCAGGATCGGCTCTGCGCCCCGAAAAGCAGCCCCCCGTGGGGATCACAGGGCAGCCCTGGGGAGAGGTGGGAGCCAGTGGGCCCCCAGATGGTTTTGCTTTGGTTCCCAAAACCAGCTCAGGCTGTGCAGCGTACACAGAACTGACAAATTTAATTGAGAGCTGCAAGTTTTAACCCCCTCAGTGCCCAGCACATCTCAGCAGAGGACTCCAACTATTTAAGAGACGCATTCAAAACCAGTGATGGGCACAAGCCAGCTGGTGTTTTCTGAGATGCTGGCCAGCAATCACTCCCTACCAGCCAGATCAACTGCATGGTCTTGTTTAAATCCAGCAACAAGGATTTAACCCAAGCGCCTGCACAGCGCGGGTGGGATGTGTTCTCAACTGGCCGCTTTCCTGAAAACTCATCCCTGGGACTTCCAATTTTGTGAACCACTCTGCCAGAAAAAGGGTTTGCTCAGGAGCATGCACAGCAGAAGCACATGTCCAAAACCCATTCAGCTGTAAAATAATAGAGGTTGGCAGAACTTGGTTTTACTCATACAAAGGTACAGCCTTGTTAGCTAGTGCCTGTAGGGTAAGGCGTCCCAGGTTTACAAGGAATTTGTCATTGAAGGATAAAGATGTGTTGCTACATTGGGCAGACATATTCAGATAACTACATGAAAACATACTGATGGTGTAACCATGCGTGATGGTGACCCTTTCTTGCACCATCAAGTATCTTTAAAGTTAGCACAAAGTGGGGTTTCCGCAAGAGAAGAGGAAGGGGCTTGCCTTTTTTAATTTTTCTGGTAGCAAAACAGCAAGAACTGCAGGTGAATATGGATGGCAGGAGGGAGATGAGAAATGTTCACCATCTTGGCTTTAACTTGGGGAGTTTCTACTGAGAAAAAGGGGAGGATGTTGAAAAGCATCCCAAAAGCTGAGTTTCACCTTTTCTTTCAGTAGCATGCCCTGCTTGCCCAATGCCCAGTTTGCTCACCTGTACAATGCTCTGGTTTTGTGGCTATATCATGAAATTATTTTGCTTGCCAGTTTTCATAATGTGTGGCACTTCCCCTCCTCCTCGCATGGGTGGGCTGGCCCTGCCTCCCCCCAAGGCATCTCAGCAAGGGCCACCACACCTTAAATATAAAATGCCAAGAAAGGTATTTAATTTCTACTGAAAGCAAAGGTGCTGGGCACCTCCACTCAGGCACCACCAATAGGCCCAGTGCTACGGGGAGTTCCGGCATCACCAGTCATCCCTGCTGGACCGCTGCTCCCCTGCTGAAAGTGGACGGGATCATTTGCAAGGGTGAATCCTGGCACCACTCTCCTGAAGACCCCCCTGATGCATATGGTCACTGGGACACAGCAGCTGGCCTGAAGGCCATGAAAAGCGCTGCCCTTTGTGGGCATCATCTGCCTTTGGCAGATGCAAAAATGGCAAGTGGAGTTTAAAAAGAGCAGTGGACCTCAAGCATCATCAGCTGCTGAGATGCTGCTCCCAAGCAAGGGGGTACTCACCTGCCAAAACCCCATGCAGAAAAGCTTCTGTAGATGAGAGGGCTCCTCTCCGTGGCACAGGGCAGCTATTTCTTTCCTAACATGAAGCCACGGCTTGAGCTGCAGCTTTGAGCTGACTTAACCTGCCCCATCCCAGGCAGTAGGAGCACTGATGGGAGGAGAGCGGCATGCAGCCACCCCCGGCAGCACAAGGCTTAGGATCTCCACTTCTGCAGCCAAAGTGACAGGCATTCAGCTTCTCTGCCAGTCTTCTTAGTGCTTGCTAATTTCTCATTTTCTTGCTTTTTTTTTGTTCTTTTTTCTTAGTTTTTCATCTCTCTCTCTGTGCTATAGGGCTTTCAGGTCTCCACCATGAAGTGAATTTCAGCTGGGTGGTCACCAGAGGGTTTGCTGCATGCAGACCCAGGTGGACCATCCTGTATCAGACCCCACGTCTGTTGGATCTTGAAGGCTTGGGGTTACAAATTAGCTTTCACCTAAAACCTTGGGTGCTGCAGCTTTGTGGTGAGGGGACAGCTGGCCAGGCTGCAGCCATTAGACATGGCTGCTGCAGGTAAACTCCCCTCATGCTGCGCTTGGAGGAGTTTACTTGGGCTGATTTTTCATCTGCCTCTGCACCTCAGTGACAAGGAGAGGCCCCTGTGCATGATCCACCCCGCAGCTGGCTAGGCTGTACCAGGGATCCAGCCTTTTCCTGGATGACGGCTGAAGTGGCAACAGCTAATCCAGCTGAGTAATGAAAGGATTATTTCCACAGCTGCCACTCAATTGCAACAGCAGCCCCAAGGATCTACAGAAACCCACAGAAATACTCGTAACTGCAAGGCTGGTCCTGCCCCCTGCTACGAGCACCAGCACTGTCCCATCCTGACCTGCTGAGGCACCATTGCGCATCCTTGTCTGCAACCACCCCTGGCCACCACTGGCAATAAGACCTTGAGGTAGCTGGACCTCTGGTCTGGCTCAGCATGGCCATTTCTGTGCTCCTACCTCAGATAAAGGATTGCTGCAGATGTCAAGTCACTCTTATGGCTCCCTTTGAAACCTCCCTGGTTTTCAGCATCTTTCTAGGAACTCCTGGAGATGGAGAAGCCAGAAATAGTTTTCTAGCAAAGATAATCTCATGCCCATTCCCTGTTAGCCTTTAGTATTCTCCTGTTTAATACCCCTAGTGCGCAACGGCCTGGAAAATACCTGTTTCTTGCTGAAGAACACATCAGAGAGACAAGTATAAACAAAAATACGGACTGAGCACCTCTGCCTTCTGGGTCAGAGTTAGCAATTTTCCACCCTTTATCTCTTTTCCACTCACAACTCCCCCATCACTGGGTGACTCTGCATTTAAGGAGTCTTTCTCATTGTTCATATCCTGCACGTCAGAGATTTTGTTCATGCCTTCAGCAGCCTTAATCAAAGTGCAGGCTTTCCTAACTCCAGCTCATTACTCGCTGTTGCTAATGATACCAGCTTTTCATTTGACTTGTACTGGATTCAGTTTCTAAATGCAATTTTCTTTCCCTTTCAAAATCAAATTGGATTTCCAGGTGAGGATGTGCCCTTACACCGATGCAGCACTGTAGGAGATGCTAGAGTCTAAAAAGCCCTTCCTGGCCTTTCTCCAGCCAGCCCCATGCTGAGTTTTACATTTTCTCTCATGTAAATTTCTCTCGCGATTACATATACGCACCCATACATACATATATGTATGCACGCACACCCACACATGCATATGCACAGTCAAACAAGGACGTAGAAACATCCCCAGCTGAAGGGGCCCAGCCCTCCTGAGCTATTAATCTGCCTACATGCCTGTAATTCAGCAGAAAGCAACACCCCAGACCTGGAGACCTCACAGCCCCCGCAGCCCCACATCCCAGGCCTGACGGGGGTTATCAGGAGTACATCTTGCTGTGGTGCAAATGAGAACGTGCGACACAGAAAGGCTGGTGCCAAAACCCCAGAGGCTTCGGGATGTCCCTCTTGCAGTTGCAGGAACTCTAGAAAAAAAGTCCATCCAAGAAACTGGGAGTTTTGCCTGACAAACCCCGGGTACAGCCAGCTCCCAGCAGATGGGGCACGTTGCCCCCCGGTCTGAGAGCCCTGGCGGGGTGTGCCCCATCCCCAGAATCAGAGCGGCTGCAGGATGAACTATGCATGTGTGTGTCAGCACTGCAAATGTTTTACCGTAAAGCCACCAGAAAAGGGCTTCTGTAATACCTGAGCTGACTTCCCGGGCTGTCAGTCACAAGAGATTTCAGTGATGGTAAAGCAACCAAAACCAGAACGAGGGGAAGAAAGATCAACCTTATTTCCCTGCAGATCTGTACTTTCCTGTGGTTGATGCAATCTCCTCTGGTATCTCATCACGTCTTATTTTACTGACCCTGACCTACGTGTCGGGTGGGGCACAATGTAGAAAAGGTCTGAATAATTTATTGTTGACCCAGCAGGGGAAGAAGCAAATAATGAACAGGTTGTTATCAAGGAGCCTCTAAAGTAAAGGAAGAAGAAATGTCTCATCGCACACGAGAAATTCTTTCTGCTGGTAAATGACAGCAAGCTGTGACCACTGAAAAAAACCTTGTTTGGTCCAATGTCCCAGCTCCGGGGTTTTCCTGCACTGTTGGTACAGTGGTATTTGTGGCACACAGCACCATGCACTGGATAACCCGCGTGCGCGGACAGACACGTGTGGAGGCACACCTATGCAGAGCGGATGCACCACCGGCGCAAGGAGGCTCTGCGCCCAAAAACCCTGTGCCAAGTCCCATTGTCAGACTGGGACTCGTTTTTTGGTGCTGACACCTGGACAAAGTGTCTCTCCTGCAGCAGGAGCTTTCCTGAGCATGAGCATCAGGACTTGGAGCATGGGGTCCTCATTAAAACAAATATCCCCAGGAAACTTGATAAACGAGAAAAAAAAATGTTGAACTGGACTTATTTTGCTGAGTCAGGATGATGTAAAGGTGCTTGAAAGGAATAAACACTCCCACTTTTGAGTCATCTGATAAAATCACGTCTTGACTATCTCTTAACTCTGCTGATACTGAAACAGAAAATACTCAGTAGTTATGTGGATCGCCAGGCTCGAGAAGGCTGTTGGGAATACACTGATTGCCCGGTAGATGGGTGTGTGCTGCACACCGTTCCTGTGGATTTACACAAGCCCTCCTTCTGATCTCACTCGGCGACAAAGGAGGAGTGCCATTGCACTGACAAGCTGAGCTGGTATAAAAGTGGGGTACGATCAGAGCCAGTCAGCTGGGAGTTTGCAAAGCCCAGCTAGCATAAAAGATTGTGTATTAGGGCATCTTTTTTATACCTGGGGCATTACCCTAGGATTATGCTACTGCTTGGTAAAAGCAAACAAAGCCTGCAAATACAGCAAGTTCCTGAAGAGCCGTTGGTGTAGACTAGCAAAACCCTTGGGTTAGTGGTGTGTAAAGTGGGTAGAGTCATCCTGCACGCCCCGACCCAGCGCCCGGGAGGCTCCTTCGCCTGTTGAGGGCAGGCGGGCAACGCTGTCACATCAATAGCACTCGTGCATGTCCTGAACATCTGTGAATGAGCAGCATGGATTTTCCTAAGCAAACTTTTATGAGCCCCCCTCCCATCATACACTGTCATATGACCTTTCCTCACGATGCATTTCATTTGTGTTTTCCCTGCTTTGCCGTCTGCCTCTGCGCAGCAACAAGGAAAGCATGGGGTGAACCCATGCGCTCGACCCTACAGCAACAGGCACGTCGATGCCAGGGATGGAGTCTTTTTATTCAGGGTGCAGGATGTTTTTGAGGTGGTATTGCGTTGCAGGTGATGATGTTCCATCAAGGCTTGTAGGAAGTAAAGCAATGGCTGTGGTGACTGCCAGGACTGTGTCTGCACTGGCAGAGCTTGCAAATTTGTGTGCTCGACTGTAGAAAAGGAGATGGACGTGGGAGGATATCTATGTCCCTAACTACGTACTATTCAGTTCTCCTAGACCAGTATTTTGTTTATCTAGTCTGTGTTTGCCAGCCATCTTTAGCCAAGCAGCTACATCAGCTTTTAGCATCCTTTTTCCCCTCATCGGGGGGTACTCATTTCCCAGTGAACATGAAAGTTGCTGACTCCAAATTCAGCAAAAACAGCTCAGAATGACCTGCTGGCTTGTGCCCCAGGAGCAGAGAGCTGAACGGCTGCAGGGAGGCACCCAGCAGAGTCTGCAGGCACCAGCCAGCAGGAGCAAAGACCCCCAACCCATCACTCTTGGGGCATTAGCCAGACACTGCTCTTGCTGCTTAGGATGAAAGCCAAGCAGAGTCCCAGCTCTGTGGGGTTAATAACCAGCTACAATAAAGACAACTAATGATACAAAATAGTAAAACAACGATCAGTTAGACTAAGAATGTCACTAATGGATATTTTTCCGGCCCTGCTTCAAAGCACAATGATGGGCTTTCAGCAGAGCAATTAAAGCAATGCCCAGAGTGGAAACATCTCACGTGAACCGAGTCCCTCTGGGTGGTTTGGCTGCCAGTTGTGCTCATGCTTAAGGTTCAAAGGATGGAAAAAGGGTTTAAAAATTTGGGCAAAGGGGATGAGAGGAAAGCATGCACATTTTCAAAAAATACCCTCTGGCTCTTCTTAAGAGGGACAACTCAGGGCACATGGCGCTATGCCATGCTGGAGAGGTGAAGTTGCCTAAAATCGGTCCTCCAGAGGGAACAGATAAAATTACTTCATCCTCATCTCTCTGTCCCTTGATGTCACTGAGTTGAGTTACACCTCCGTGAAGAAGGAGGCTCTCTTCCAAGCACCCCGTAGCTGGGGAGAGGTTTGGGGTCTGCTCACCTCACAGCAGGTGGAGGGCACCGGGTGGACAACCCGGACCCCTGGGAGCACCTTGGGGTGCTGGGGTGCTGTGCTGCACCATGTCCATCTGCTGCTGCAGGATCTGGCAGAGATCTGCTATTGCACAGTAAGCAACAGACAAAAGGTGGGATCAGGTGGAAGGAGTGCTGTTTTCTGGGGAAATCTCTGATTTCTTCGGAGCTATGAGGACTTTCCTCCTGCAGCTGCTCTTTTGCTGCCAGGCAGGTCAGAGAAGAGCTGGGGGCTCCTGTGCAGAATTTAAAACAGCAGAAGAGGAAGCTGACGGGGCAAATGCTTTTTTTTCCTTGCTGTCTGTCAACCTGCATTGAGCTGCGAGGGCCATGAGTGGTCCCCCCTCTCCAGGAAGAGCGCAGGAGAGGGGAGCCCAGCCGTCGTAATCAGCTGTGGCCCCAGAGAGCAGCTCTGGCTACCCACACTGCTCTGGGGAGTGAGGGGGAGGGCACTGTGCTGCAATGCTCATCCCAGCAGCAGCGGGAACCCTGATGTGATGATCCAGGCAGAGGTAGCCGGGGTTATTGCTCATCGCACCAGTTGAGCAAGCCACCCCAGTCCGGGTTAGCCCTCCGCGCCACGTGGGTCTCACTCGCAGGCAGCTTCTCCAGTCCTGGAGCAAACCCCAAACCCTGAGCACTCAGACCAGGCAAGGCCATCTCTGGGGCTATGGGGTCAGATAAAGGGAAATGCAGGGTGAAATGCAGCACCTGGATTCATGAGCAAACGCTGAAGTTCCCCAAAGCTTGGGGGGATTTGCTCCAAGAGGTTTGGCTCGAGCTTTCCTCTCTTCTTCACCAGTAATCCCCCCCCAGCCAAAAGCAGGACAAGCATTTGTACGGACCCAGGTGTATTGCTCACAGAGAAAACCATTACTGGCAGCACCACACACCTGCAAGGATCCTCTGTCTTCAGCAAGCACAGCGCAAGCCGTGTTTAAAGAGCCTTCCTGACTCCGTCTCACTAGATAGTTTTAGCAATAACCTGCCACAATCATATCTCTCCTAGGGAGCAAATAAAGTTCAGCTCTTAGCTCAGAGCAAATCAAGAAAATTCACTTCAGAGGAGTGGCTGGTTTGTAAGTGCTGTGGTTTAATTGCAGCAGAGCAGCCTGTCCAAATGCACCACATTCAAGGAGATCCTGCAGCTCTTCTCTGCCCATGAGTCTACGGACTGAAGACAGCATGCTCAGATAAAATAGCACAGCTTCTGTGCTGCAGACAAAGTGCTGGCAAGTGCTGGGCTTATTACTTGTCATTGTGGCAAATCCATTTATTCTACTTACTCCAAAAGGAATAAGCAACGCAGCGTTCTGCAATTTTGAAGTCAATTTGGTGGTGGTTAAGTGACAGAAAACAGAGACTGAGTCATCTTTATTTATAAAGTCCAACAGCGTTAGATCTTGAGCATAAAAACCAAGCTACTAAGCCCCCCTCCCCAGACTGCAAGAATTTAAAACATCGCCAAGTCACCCAAGTAAAGCAGTCCCATTGACTGCAAGAGGCTGTCTTTTCAAGGGTCAGACCAGTAAGTAAACGAATTTCTGCATGTAACATTTAGCAACTTGGGTGTAAAGATGTAATGGGGTGAAGAAAGAGGCATTTCCATGGGCTACTTCCCCTACTTCCCCTTCCTAAAGTCACTGTCTGTCCTCCAGCAACTGAGCCTTGCAATAAAATGAAACAGGAATCAAACTGCTCCTTGTTTTGATTCTTGCAAGATCAAAACCTGAAGATACGCTGGGATGTGAGTCCAGCACTAAACACTCCGAAATATCCCCTGATTCAGGACTGTTGGAACATATACTGGGCATCTAACGCAGTCCTTGTTTCACATCCCTGGAAGTTACATCAAAGTTAGGCCCTACTTGGTAGCGATCATTCCTGGTACAGATATGCATAACAAAGAGGATGTCAATGTGCACTTGTAATCTTTTTGCTCATCTTTGTCCTCTTTTGTTTAGTGCTCACAGAGTATACAGCAACTAAACAGGTACTATTAACATACCAAATATAAAACACACCTTTTCCTTTGGTTTTTTGGTAAGGTACCTTAGTTTCTGGAAAACAACCCTGTTTTACTTCAGTCACCAGATCTGTGCCAGCAAATAAAGAGGGACGAGCAAATCTAAATCAAACACAGACCATCATGTTTTATTATTGAAAATAGGAGAGGGTTTCTGGCCAGCTGCCAGGAAATTAATGTAGGATTAGCTGGGCATTTCTTGTTTCAAAGCCCTGACCTTTTATCGCTGTTTGAATTTCCGCCTTGGTATACACCTGGGAGAGGTGGTTGCTTCTCGTAATGGCCAAATCTCTTAACTGCGCCAAACAAGTAAAACAGGAAAGAAATCAGAAAAAAGCACATCTCTTACTGGGAGTGGGGAAGCAGACTCTGTAAGACTGGATGCGGACACATCTTGTACCAGGGGAAGGTGGTGTGTTTGCTCCAAAACATGCTTCACAGCAACTTTCATGGTCTCTGTATTTAGCGGGCACTTATTTCTACCTGTGTCAATGACTACTTGAAGCCTCAACATCTCCAGGCCTGGACCTGTATCTCTTGACAGAAAACTGCATGCAGCTCAGACACCTCTTTTGCTAGTATTTCAGTCCTGAGGGCCCTAGAAAGACAGACCACGGGGGAAAAGAGAAGCTACTTTTTGGGTTGAGGTGAGCCAGAAACTCAGTTTACATGCAGGGTCATGCATAAGCTTGGGGTGTCCTGCTCCAAGGTTGGTTAGTGTTTACTTGCAGGACCAAACAGACAAAGGCATCAGGTTAGGAATTTTCTTATCTACCTTTTGATGAGACTGCATCCCTACAAATACCGTTCTGCTACTGAAAGCTTGAGCTACAGTGTTGAGGCATTCCTAGTGTTTTGGGTTTAATCTATGTTAAAAAAAAAAAGAATGAGGACTGAGTTGTTTTTATGGGGTCCTGAATAGCTTTATATTGTGTGAGGGCTGCAGAAATGAGAGCCCTGAGCAGGTGTTGGAGGCTGCCCAGCACCTCTCAGCCCAAGGTAATGTCCATCAGCTGGTTTCCAACCTATATGGCAGCCAAAAGCAACGTGAGCCAGCCACAATAAAAGAAGTACGCACAAAAAAAAGCAGGGTGCAGTTCAGTAGCCTTTGCCTGCTGCCCTGTTCAAAAAACTAAAAGGCCAGTGACCAGTCAATGTAAATTAAGGCCAGAGGTCTTCTTGGAAACATCAGCTTTGTTTTGAGTCAACACACACTGGGCAATTCGCACCGGGCAATTTGCACCGACTGCCCTTGAGTGGGCAGGGCTGGTCCAGAGATCGCCGAAGGCTGGAAATACTCCCAGGTATTGCAATTGTTGGAGCTGTTTTTTACACTGGACATGTAACAGCCCAGACCTGGGTGCCCTCACAGTCTTGTTCTCTCCATACTGGCTGCTTTAGCAAACTTCCTTTGACCCCCCTCAGCCAGCTGCCCACTGGCGTCACTCTTAAGAGAAGCAAGCCCAGCCTGGGTCCAGAGATCCCAAAACCCAAGAGCAAACCACAGCCTTGCTTTCTGCCACACACCCCCCAGCTGCCAAATGAAGTGTGTTTGCAATACCCACCAGTTTCAGCGCTTTGCAGAACTGCAGCCTAAAACCAGCATCCCAAACCTCATGGTGCAAGCCTGGCACCCTAAAAGATGCAAGGCTGGAGGAGCTCAGTTCCTCCCTCCCAGTGACTTGATTTTTGGCAGGAGATTGGGAGCAAAGCTGCCAAGTAACAGCATTTGGGAATAGAGCCAGGCTTCCCACTGACATGAGCAGGGAGTCCCCGCTGGACCAGTTTCTTTTACACACAACCCTCACCCCCAAAATAAAACAGTTTGCTGCAATGACAGCATGCTCTCTGTAAGAGGCTGTTGACAAAAACTAGGTCTTTGTTCCAATACTAAAAGGCAAAATGAGTCAAGAGACCCCTTAATCTTGTTAAGAGCTCGGAGGACTCCAAAACATTAATTGGCCTGTCTAGACCAACCCCTTGTCTGGACACTGTTATTGCAGCCTCTCTCACAAATGTTGAAATTAAGAGTGTGGAACCACATAAAAAACTCTGAACTTCCTTTCTTTACGTTGAATGACCCTATTTCCCACCTGCAACCTTTTCTTCTTTCAGTTCTTAACAAAAAAGAACAAACTTTTGCATATTTATCGGTTTCTGTATTGCTAAGTTTCCGTGCTTTGTAGCTGCTGGGAAGAAGCTAGGGCTGTGATCGCATTAGATGGAAAATATATAAATATGATGCTAAAGGGTAAGCCTAGGACAGAGGGTGCTTGGCCAGCACAGCTGCCATGCTGGCATTGTGCAACACAAGCACAAGTGAAAGGCACCTGCTGAGCTCCACAGCAAGGTTCAAGTTTATAACTTGAATTTGGGTCAAATCTGAAGAAAATCTCCAAGTCTTAAAGCAGTTGTGACTGAGACAGGATCTCCCCCAGGTCACGGTCGGGGGGGACTCTTTCCGGAGCAGAGGATGCCTCATCTATCCCTGTGGACTGGTGCTTGCCAGGTGCAGTGCTCCGACACTGACCAGAAAAGCCAGGGTTTAACAGAAAACAGATGACCATGCTGAAACCCACCAGCCCACGTGGACTCCCCAGGCGCCCCCCCTGCAGAAACCCCTGCTGCACCAACACCATCCACCACCACCAAACATGGGGTGGCCATGGAAGAAATCAATGCCTATCCTGGCATCCGGGCACCCAAGCCCTGGTAGGGGTGTCCAGCCCATTTGTCTCTGGTGGCAGTAGCGTCGCCCTCATCCGGAAGCACCTCTCATTGGGCCAGGGGTGCCTGAAGGCTGTTAATGAGTGTCACAGTTCTCAGAAACTTCTCATAAGTCATTCCTGTGTTGCCAGGAGAAGAAATTGCATGGCAATAAACCAGAATTGTTTGGTTCCTGTTAATTAGCCATAAAGGTGGTAAACATTAACTATCCATGAGAATCATGTGATGCATATGGATGTTCAGGTCCCTCTCCCAGCTGAACGCTTTTTTTTCTTCATTTGAAGGTTTCTGGAGTTGGGTTGTCTCGTGCATCCTCTAGGATATGACAGCATGCACGAGGGGGGGTTAAACGTGCAGCAGGGGAAGGAGAAGCAGCAGCTACGCCTCTCCACATTAATTGCTGTCACATCCTTTGCCCTCTAGCGGGTCAGGGAGTTGGTATGACAGCACTGGCCGCAGCAGCGTTCACCTTTCTAACAGAGCAGAAAACGAAGGGAAGGTCCACACGTTCCCTTGCCCCTTCGCTAGGCAACGACTGCAGCTTGACTGAGAGGCGCATCGTCTGCAGGCAGCATGGCCAAGTAACTTGAAAGCCTCCACCAGTCAGAGGCTGAGGTTCAGCCTGGTTATAGAGAGGGTAGAGAATGACCCAGTGCTCCTCTCTCCACCGGGCACTGCCATAGCTATTGAGGGTCCCAGCAGAGAACGATGGCCTAAGCTACACGGCTCCACACCTGGTGGGGAAAGCCAAGGCTTTGTCTTCTTCTCACGCCCTGCACGCTGCCCAGGAGGAGGCTCCCTGTCCTCCTCTGCACTGATAGGCAAGACGCCCAGTGCTGACAGATGCCTGAAACCCATCGCTGGCATTTGCGTGACCTATGGCCAGGCATACACTTGGGTACCACCTGCCGATGGTCACCCTGGCCATATGGACGGACCCATGAGCCCCACATACGCATTGGCCAAGCAGCTGTGAAAGCCTTACGAAATAGATTACACCTGCCACCACCGTGGATGTGACACCATTTACAGCATCCCTTCCACCCAGATCTAGCAGTGGCTTGAGATGGCCAATGGATAAGTCAGACTAGAGGGGAGGCTCCTCTGTCCTGGGGCTCTGGCTGTGTGGTTCCTCAAGCCTTCCTGTCATTGCATGAATCACAGCCACCGCCAAGCGCGTGGAAGAGGCAAGTGAGCAGATGCATGTCTCATGATACAGCCAGCTAGTGATGTTTCTTCCTGTCTGCTTTAGGGCATCTCAGCACAAGACAAGTCCTCAACTTGTTTTGAACTGGCTAGTGACTTTGGTTGCCCTGGTTTTCAACTGCTTTATTACAGGTACCATCAAGGAGCCTAAGTTTTTCCAGGATGTGGTGACCACCTTCTCACCCATTCCTGCACTCTAAAATTGGTCGCAGTTGGACACTGCATAACTTGCTCATCCAAAAATACAATTGTTTTGAAAACTGTCAGCTGGAGCACTTCTCCGGTGTAAACATGGGCTCTTCAGCATCACCTGTTCAGGCACAGAAATGCAATTGCCTGTGTACTTTTGGAAACAGGAGGTTGTGCACATTGCCCTTCAGTGAGGATTACATTTCTGTCAGTGACCCTCTAGGAAATTACAGGCTATATATTTTTTAAACTTAGCTCCATACCCACACACAACCATCCCGTGACCTGAGCCAGCATCAAGGGATGGAGCACTCTCGTTTTTGGGTAACGAATTGAGACACTGATGTTTCATGGACTGCAGAGGCAACCATAGACCTGCATTTTGAGAATCTCATCAACCCCCCAGCCTAGGGACAGCCATGGGTCCAAGGGCAGAAAGCAGTGTTGAAGCGATGCTGTAGGGCTCTGAGGTCCACCCTCCAGGGGGGATGTGATGTCACCCCAGGGATAAGGCTATGTGGAGGCCCTGAGAGATCCCGAGATGGAGGCCCAAAGCCAGCTTGCCCCTCTCTTTCCATCATTTTTCCTCCACGCTGCTGCCAGCTCCTTACTGCGCCTGCTTAAGTCACCCCAGGTACCAGGTCAGCCCATTGCAGGGTCCCAACTGGAGCATGAAAGTAAGAGCTGCATGGAGATCCTAAGAGAGATACCACACTTGTCCTTCTGAAGCTAGTGAAGATGACCCAATGTCCAGCATCTGTTCTGTTTTTTTGGAGCTGCCATTTCCCACAAAAAGCACCGTAGCAGCCCTCTGAGCTTAGGGACCCTGGGGCTGAATTTGTCTCTGCGGTGGCCCAGGGAGTGTGCAGCACTGGAGGGACAGGGGGTATGTGAGCCCCACGCCCATCTGGTAAGGCCTTGGACAACTCTGTGGCCTCAGCGTACAAACCACATCACATATTTTTAAATCAGCCCTGGCAAATGCATCACTGCTGAAGGTCAAATTCTCTGGTTATCTCTGTGGCTTATGCAGAAGGAACGTGTGGAGGCCCAACATCTGGGTCCCTCAGCCTGCAGGTTGTGCAGGTAGGCAGAGGTGTGTGAAGCAGATTCAGAACTACATAGAAATGCATGTCCTGGTTTCTGCTGAGATAGAGTTAATTTTCTTCCTAGTAGCTGGTCCAGTGCTGTGTTTTGGATTTAGGATGAGAACAATGTTGATAACACACCGATGTTTTAGTTGTCGCTAAGCAGTACTTACACCAGTCAAGGACTTTCCAGCTTCCCATGCTCTACCGACTGAGAAGGCTGGGGGTGCACAAGAAGCTGGGAGGGGGCACAGCCAGGACAGCTGACCCAAACTGGCCAAAGGAACATTCCACACCATGTGCCGTCATGCCCAGTACATAAACTGGGGAAGGCTGGCCGGGGGGACCGCTGCTCGGGGACTGGCTGGGCATCAGTCAGCGGGTGGTGAGAAATTGCATCGTGCATCACTTGCTTTGTATATTATTATTATTATTATTATTATTATTA
>NW_008825208.1:5808450-5814718 GCF_000699105.1 Pygoscelis adeliae
TCCGATTCTCTCCCCCATCCCACTGGGGGTGGGGGAGTGAGCAAGTGGCTGTGTGGTGCTCAGTTGCCTGCAGTTAAACCACAACATGCATATACTTCCAGATGAAGAGAAACAGAGCATGGTGAGGAGAGGGGAAAAAATCCCAGGAGGGGTCAGGAAAGAAGAAAAAAGCAAGGCGGGGGGGTGAGGGGGAAGCTTGAAGAGAAAGAAAGAGAAACAAAGCAAAACAGCTGTTCAAAGAGAGCTGGGTATCAGGTACTCAAAAGCAAAGTTTGTCATTGGTACCAGTTTGTAATTTGAATGTGACGCAAAGCGAAATGAAGAACGGAACCTCCGTTTTCCCCACACCACTTCTCACATGCTGCTTCCCACAAGCAGCACGGTGTGCTCTGCCGCAGCAGGCTGCCAAAAGGCATTAGACGAGTAAGCATTTGCCCAGGAGATCAGACTCGGGCTTGATGTGAGGACATCTGAATGGTCACAGTCAGAGCAAACACTTAGTGAAACTGCAGGAGCCTGCATCTGGTCCATATGGATTTTCTTCTGTCTGTTACTGAGCTTTTAAAAGGCAGCTAAGTATAATTACAGCTTGCAACTTCTCTACATTGCTTTACAAAGCATCTGGGCATGACATTGATCCTGTGCACTGCTTTTAACACAGATGTGAGTGTTACTTCATTGATAACACACCAACCCATTCATTCACAGGACTTGCATTTAAGATGAAGAAAATCAAGAGGACTCAGCAGACTGTGCTGGCAGATGCTCAGCGGGACCTGCCGGTCCTTGGGTGGGCCCTGTTGATTTCCTGGGAACTCTCTGATGAACAGGGTCCTACCCACACGAGAAAGAGCATCCTCATATAGGTGAAAAACATACATTAGTCATTTCCAGGTACTCATCTTATTTCAGACAAACTCTGAATGAAAAGCAGAGTATACTGGGTTTCCACGACAAGGTTTTGGTAGTGGGGGGCTACAGTGGTGGCTCCTGTGAGAAGATGCCAGAAGCTTCTCCCATGTCCGACAGAGCTAATGCCAGCCAGCTCCAAGAAGGACCCGCCGCTGGCCAAGGCCGAGCCCATCTGTGACAGTGATAGCACCTCTGTGATAACATATTTAAGAAGGGGAAAACATGGCTGTGCAGCAGCAGCTGGGAGAGAGGAGTGAGAATGTGTGAGAGAAACAACTCTGCAGACACCAAGGTCAGTGAAGAAGGAGGGGGAGGAGATGCTCTAGGCACTGGAGCGGAGATTCCCCTGCAGCCCGTGGTGAAGATGATGGTGAGGCAGGCTGTCCCCCTGCAGCCCATAGAGGTCCATGGTGGAGCAGATATCCACCTGCAGCCCGTGGAGGACCCCACGACAGAGCAGGTGGATGCCCAAAGGAGGCTGTGACCTCGTGGGAAGCCCACGCTGGAGCAGGCTCCTGGCAGGACCCATGACCCCGTGGAGCGAGAGGAGCCCAGGCTGGAGCAGGTTTGCTGGCAGGACTTGTGACCCCATGGGATCACAGACTGCTCACGCTGGAGCAGTCTGTTCCTGAAGGACTGCACCCCGTGGAAGGGACCCACGCTGGAGCAGTTCATGAAGAACTGCAGCCTGTGGGAAGGACCCACGTTGGAGAAATTCATGGAGGACTGTCTCCCATGGGAGGGACCCCACGCTGGAGCAGGGGAAGAGTGTGAGGAGGAGGGAGTGGCAGAAGCAATGCATAATGAACTGACCGTAACCCCCATTCCCCATCCCGCTGCGCTGCTGGTGGGGAGGAGTTAGAGAAGTCAGGACTGAAGTTGAGCCCAGGAAGAAGGGAGGGGTGGGGGAAGGTGTTTTAAGGTTTGTTCCCACTTCTCGTTATCCTACTCTGACTTTTGATTGGCAATAAATACATTTCCCCAAGACGACTCTGTTTTGCCTGTGACAGTAACTGCTGAGTGATCTCCCTTTCCTTATCTTGACCCATGAGCCTTTCATCATATTTTCTCTCCCCTGTCCAGTTGAGGCGGGGGAGTGATAGATGGGCACCTGGCAGCCAGCCAAGGTCAACCCACCACACCTGAAAGCAAAACACACGCCAACCTGCTTTTGTCCTCCATGCAGACACCACACACACACTTATGCCTCGCAACTCGCTCCCCCAGCCAAAAAGCTGTGACAATGCAAATGTCCCCAAGAAGGCAAAAATCTCTGTCTCCTCTCCAGGAGTCTCTTGGTGCAGCCCTGATGTCCCACTCTGCGGACACCCAGTGCAAGCACAGCAACCGCAAAGTGCAGAATTTCAGCTTCATGCTTTGGCCAGGCCTTGAACTTCTCTTTTCCTCTTTGGCCGCTGCTGCCCTCCAGCACGAGCACCTTGCAGTGCTGTTGGGCAATTACCCTCCTGCCCCATAAAGGGTCTTGTTCCCATGTCGCAGTGGGGCGCAGACAGATCCAGCAGCATCCCCTAGGAAAAATGCAGGGTCCCCTAGAAAGAAACACAGGGTCCTCTAGAAAAAAAATGGGGTCCCCTAGGAAAAACGCAGGTCTGCTTGCTCCAGCCCACCCTGCTACCTGAGCAAGGATGGAGGCTGTCAGCATGGAGGAGGTGACTGAAAATCTCAAGCTGAGTTTGAGGTACTTAAGGCAATTACACAAGTGTATGTCTCAGCTCGAGACCTGAAGTGCCTTGACACCGGAGAGCACGGATGAGCGTGCTCTGAGACCCAGAGTATGCCATAAACCCAGGTGAGCTCACAGGTTTCTTTAAAAAGAAACAAGTTCCTTCTAATACAAGGCCCAGAAGTACCAGCTTCATCAGCTCTGGAGTGTTTTGAGATTCCTTTCGCCAAAGAACTTACTAAAAATGGAACAATAATGAGTGGGGGGGTGGTAACATGCATTTTTTTCTTGGCTCTCAGGAAGAAGTGCTTGGTTAACCAATATACCCCCTTGGTAAGGGGAGATGAACTGTGGCCAAGATCCTTGTTCTCCTTTTTTTTTCCTCAGCTTCTCCTCTCATCTTTTAACCAGACATGCTACGCCAAGCGTTCAAAAGATGGGTAGCATGATGCAGGAGCATCACACTGGGACCACGGGCCACGGCTCTGGCTCATTCATCCAGCTGGACACCATGATTTAAGCCCTACCTAACTCGTCATCCTGCCAGGGATCACTGCTGCCCACCTTTCCCACCCTGCTTCCCACCTTTCCCAGCAGCTCAGAAAGAACTGAAAACATAATTTGTTCAGCCTCCCAAACC
The DNA here is from genome assembly GCF_000699105.1 of Pygoscelis adeliae. Lineage (NCBI taxonomy): Eukaryota > Metazoa > Chordata > Aves > Sphenisciformes > Spheniscidae > Pygoscelis > Pygoscelis adeliae. The sequence continues at coordinate 5,811,687 of NW_008825208.1, forward strand.
TCCCACGGGCCTGACCCTGAGCACACCGAGGTTCACCGCTGGCTCCAGGCAAAGCCCTTCCCCACTGGTGCTCTCACCTAACAGGTGACAGAAATCAGCACAAGCAGTATTTAAAAAAAATGGATGTCTTTTGTCACAGGAGCTTTAAAGATGATTAAAAGAGGTCAAATTTTCATTGAATTCCCACCTGGATGTTTGTGAGGGTCATGGGCTGCATGGGCTCTCCAAAAATACAGCCGTTTTTACTGGCCTACATCTAAGTGGTGCTTATTGTTCACTTGAGGGCACCTAAATTTAGACCTGCCAACTTTCTCTCCCACAGTCTTTCCACACATCAAAGGAGTGTAGCAATTCATTCTTATCGTGCATGGGTGGCATGAGCATTCATCAATGCCTCCAGAGCTTTTGCAAGAGAAACTGTCTAAGGACTGATTTTTGCAGGCTTCACTGCATTTCCACTCTGTCATTCCCTGAGCCATGTTCTCTGACCTTAAGGAGCAAGCAAAACCACGTTCCTGAAGGGCAAAGACGTGTCTTTAAAAGTGCTTCCTGGTTCCCCCCTGCATTTGCTGAGAGCCGTCTACTGGCTTGCCGTCCTATCAAGTGACTCCTGGGTATGACACGACATATAGCAATCTGCTGAAGCACAAAATTCATTTAATTTCCAACTTCCCCATAGTCAACCGGCATATTTTTAACAGCCATGTTCCCTCTCCGATGGCTCGGGGGAGAGAAGTGTGCTGCATTTATGGCCGTGAGGAAGGCGGGTGGGAAGGAGGGCACATGAGAAGCAAAGGCCTCCACAGTCGAGTGACGATGTGTGTGGGACAGCTACAGCGCCGTTGAGCTAAACAATGAGACACTCCACAGTTTAAATTAAAAAAAAAAAACAAAAATAGTAAGAAAACAGGGTGTGTTTCCTGGGTGTGTGGTGTTTTTTTTTTCCCAGCCAGAGGACCCACACTCCTCTGTATGATTTTTATTATGTGCTGTCTTGATAGTAACTAGTACACTCTAAGAATCAAGTGCAGATCACATCAATTATATTACTGTCCAGTTATTTTAGGCATTCATACAACAATCCCACAGCAACATTTTGGACTTCAAACTGCTCTATGCCTAAGCTTGTACTTGACTGCAAGCACACCAGGAGGCAAATGGCCACAGACGGGATCTGAGGACAGGGGGCACGTAGGCACCTCTCCTCGTAGTTCACAGAGGGTTTATCCATCCACACTTGCTTATAGAAAGCAGCACGAAGGAATTTATTATCTGGGTGGGTTGCTTCCTTCCTTTGCTTGCACTAGCTTCTGCGAGAGCCGTGCGGTGCTGAGCTGAGGCGTTCGGGAGCTGGGTTTTGAAGGTAGTCTGGGTTTCTCTATCATTTTATCCTGCTCAGCAGCAGGTTTCAAAGCAAGGTGCCTTGGCTGATAAGGCTTTCCTGCTTTCCCTCTCCTGAGCCAGCCGCAGCAGCTGCACCTCCCCAAAGCAGCACAGGGCACATACACCAGCTGCCTGTCTGCTACAAGGGCGCACAGACACAAGGGCAGCAGGGACCAGCTGGAAGAAAAAGCAAAAGCCAGCAGGAGCTATGAAGCCCTCGTGGCACTGCTTCTCACCCACAGACATCCTAGCTCCTCTGGTGTTGCCACCAAAGGAAAAAGGGGATGCTCATGGCATGGGACAGGCAGGGGAAGGAGCATGGAAAGCAGCACCAAAAGTGCTTCAGGTAGGCAAAGTCTGGAAAGGCCTAGGCAGGAGGCAACCCATCGTGGTGCACACAAAAGTTGCACCCACAAGCAGCGAGAAGAGCAAAGGGGATGGCACTGTGGGGTCAGAAAAGAGAGCCTAGTGGTTGTTGTCGTTCTGCTGCTGTAGTAAGCCACACAAGTAATAAACTTCCAAAATTTGGAAACTGACTTATTCTCAGTACAAATTTCCAACCTAAGAGATCTCCAACACAAATCTCGTGGGACAAGCTTTGAGGCTGTGAGGGGTGTTACCAGCTTTTCAGTGTCCACCACAAGGCAAAGCAACATGTCAGGGCACATCCTGTTGGGATGGCTTGGTACCTGTAGCCAAGCCAAACTGTCTTTTGTTTTCCTTTTTTTTTTTTAATGAAGAAGCATCTTTTTATCCAGCACCTCCAGTAAGTCTGTCCTCTGCTCAGTTGCATCCCAGAGCAAACCTTCCACAGGCTACTAAAGCCTGCAGAAATACCCCATTCATGACATGCTCAGCACCAAGTATCCCAAAACCTAACATCACCTTTCCTGTGTCCCGTGTAGTGGGAGCTGGAGTCAGTAACCCCATACTCCACCATCAAACTCCTACCAGCCCAACAGATGGAAAGGAGGGCCACGATGGCCCTTTTGCACTCTTGCAGCAGTGCAGCAGCGTGCAGTAGAACAAAGGACCTCTCCAAAACACAGAGAAATAAATGAGGTAAATGGAAATTCAAGTTTCCATGACAGAGTCCCTGCGGCTGGGAAAGCTGAAAGGCATTGTTTCTGTGAGGACCGTTTCTGGTCCTGGCTGACTCCCTCCAAGAGGGGAACTACTAAAGATGCTCACAGTGCCTCTAGTCATCTGTATTAATTTTAGTGTTTACCCGGGGCAAGTGCTGCTTATGTCAGCGAGCACGTCTGTGCTGCAGGAAGCCTGCAACCCGCAGCGAAACAGAGCAGCTCTGCCGTCCTATCCCGTGCTTTTGGTGGGGGTGGAAGAAATAAAAAATAAAAAAAAAACCAAACGAAAAAGCACTCCCGAGATTTATTCCTGCCTCTCAGCTTTGCAACAGCCACGCTCTCTCCGCATTATGGGTAGCACCAGCCCCCCTTCTTCCCCCTAACGCCAACAGGACGCCGCGCCAGACAGCCCGGCTCTGCGGAGGGGAAGGAGGAGGAGGGAAAGCGCGCCAGGCAGGTTAGGGACGGTGCCTCCCCAGCACTTCCTGCTCACCGTTACACAGCACTTTTTCCCCGAGTCGACGGGCTTTTTGCCGCTGTTGTCGCTTCTCCCCGGCAGCCGGC
>NW_008825208.1:5815648-5819548 GCF_000699105.1 Pygoscelis adeliae
GTGTGCGCCGGGGACGCAGCCTGGGTCCCGGGGCTGCCCGGGCAGGAGGAGCCAGCTTCACCGCTTGCAGCGGGGAGGGGGGAAAACCGAAGGGAGGACTCGCTTAGGCCAAAGGGAGGGAACGAATAACTGTACGACCTAAGGCTTCAGATAGTCAGAATGAGAAAGGAGATGATGTAATTTCGTATTATGACAGATTGTTGATCATCTCCCTTTAAAACCTTGAGGAAGTGTCACGTTTCATTGCTCAAGCTGATAACAGGGTACTACGGTACCCTAACTTAGAAGTCCCGGCTTGCCTTACCTACTGCTAGTGTGTAGGGGACCAGGTGGCTTTTTTAGTAGAGATTGGCCTAAGTTCTGGTGTGTTTCTGGATAGGAGTTCATGGAAAACATGAATCCAATTTTCTTGACTTGAAAGGAATTACTAGAGCCCATTCCTGTGTTTAAATAACAGGAGTTGCTGATGTAAGAAATATTTCCCTTGTTATGGTGCTGTCTGACTTGTTCAGCGCACTAACGCGGCAACTCATTGTTGAGGTGATTCTGTGAATAGAAACATGTCTGTGGCTGTGTGATACAGAATAGTAATAAAGCCTAGACCAACACAGAATATTGGTATCTTAGAGCAGGAGAATACTCTGCTGGTGATGAAATAGTGTGTGGTCTTGTGCACGGCAGCTGATGTCGTTGATAGGCAACAACAGAGTATTTGTTAACTGTAACTTATGAACTCAAATCTCCAAAAATATTCTCTCTGCGAACTTAGTGAGCTCTTCATTTCAGGAAAAATCCTGTTGGGCTAGTCTTGAATTTTGAACTTGAAATTTGGTAGACGTGTCAGTTTGATCTGATTGTGAGGGGCCTGTGAGTGATGCTGTATGGCGTCCAAGTTTGTCTCCTAGGCTATGCTCTTCTATAGTCAGTTCACTGTATAAATCAAAAGCATGGCAGATTTTGCCTGTTGGACCGCTAAGGTGTTAACATCTGATACAGGAGCATACTAATTTTTGTGACCACAGCTTAAATACCTGTGAATGCAGAGAGCTCCTTAAAGTTAAGATGAACAAAATGCCTTATCGTTCGGGTCCTGGAGATGGAACAGTGTGTGAGTTCAACCCGAAACTCTTATTCTGGTTTGCATCTCTCCCCCTTCCCCCTTCTCTGTTCACGGAGGGACAGAAGGGGCAAACTTTTTGAGTAAGGTTTGAGGCTTTTGATATAGGCTGGAACAGCTTAAAAATGGAGAGTCAATAAACCTGGCTTTGGAGGAAGAGCCTGCTTTAAGTTAAAGTGGACTAGGCTTCCACTATCCTCCCAGCTATGAGCATTGATTAATAGTCTGCTGTAGCTAGACAACAAAGCACGGTTTTGTTGCTCATCCATAGAGAGCGTGGACTCAACGAGTCATGATGACAACAGATTTTAATATCAGCAGCACCCAGAGTACTCAAGTACAGTGCAACTGGGATTTCTGGGTTAATTCTGTTTTTCAGTAAGGTAGATTTGTATTCTTCTCTGATACAAAGAGGAAAACCCCTTCTTCCACTACCTGCAAAAGTTTCTGAGTGACATCTGTAAAGCAATGTGAACATGACAGCTAGCTAGATGTGGCCCCTTTCCTAATGCACCTCTTCAGAAACTGACTAGCTTCTGAAGAATGGCTACTTTCAGGGTGCTTTACTGGGCCCTCTCAAGTTTCCGCTAGTGGACAGAAGAAGTTCCCGCTAGCGGACAGAAGGAGCAGTACTTCAGTTGGTTTAAGTATGTGGTTGTTGTGGTTTAACCCCAGATGGCAACTAAGCACCACACAGCCAGTTGCTTGCTCCCCCGCCGGTGCGATGGGGGAGAGAATTGGAGGGGTAAAAGTGAGAAAACTGGTGGGTTGAGATAAGGATAGTTTAATAGGGAAAGCAAAAGCTGTGCACATAAACAGAGCAAACCAAGGAATTCATTCTCTCCTTGCCATGGGCAGGCAGGTGTTCAGCCATCTCCAGGAAAGCAGGGCTCCATCACACGTAACGCTTACTTGGGAAGACAAACGCCATCACTCCGAATGTCTCACCTTCCTCCTTCTTCCCCCAGCTTTATATGCTGAGCAAGATGTCACATGGTATGGAATAGCCTTTTGGTCAGGTGGGGTCAGCTGTCCCGTCTGTGTCCCCTCCCAACTTCTTGTGCACCCCCAGCCTTCTTGCTGGTGGGGTGGTGTGAGAAGCAGAAAAGGCCTTGACCCTGTGTAAGCACTGCTCAGCAGTAACAAAAACACCCCTGTATTATCAACACTGTTTCCAGCACAATCAAAAACATGGCCCCATGCTAGCTACTATGAAGAAAATTAACTCCATCCCAGCCAAAACCAGCACAGTGATCTTGAGATTGGTGATTCATGTAACTTGTAACAGGGTTTGACTATGGGACATAATGCTTCTTGTAGCAGAAGCTAATGGGGTATATAAACTGTTAAAAAGCTGGTGTTGCCAAAGCTTTCCTCTTCACACTAGCTGCCTCTCTATTATTTGAGTCAAAGCAAATATTGAAAACTTGCAGCTTCAGATGCAGAAGATAGTTTTATAAGTGGTGTCTGCTAGGGAGTTCAGGCAGTTGAACCTTCAGTCTGTTTATGCTAGCTTCTGTATTAAAAAAATGAAACCATTAAATTATGTAGTAACCATTGGCAGTCAGCTGATGACTGGGTTAATCCAAGTTCAAGGGTGACTTGATATGCGTTGGAAATAATGTTTACAACTAAGGTCCACACCATCTGGCAGATTTGATTAAAGCTATCTTACTTATTGCTGAGAGCAGTAGATGCCTTTCAGCACTGCCTGTGGTCAGTAGCCTCCATTTTGAGGTGTTACCTGGTGCTGGGAATCCCTACTGCACTAGAGACTTTCCTTACGAGAACCTTTTCTTTTACTTGGTCCTTGGAAACAGAGGCCTGCTACAAATGTATTTGTTGAATGCAACATGTGCTTTTTTCTAGGGGACAATACAAGCAAAATGAGGTCCTGCATATGCTCAGGGAGGTTATAGTTAAATGTTCAAAAAAAACCCAAGCAAACAACTGGTCAGAGGTTTCTTCCAGTAAGGTGCTGCCTGAAGAAAATATTGGTTAACAAAGCTATAAGATCCTCTAATAGTGTGACCAAATGGCCCTGTGGTGGGAGGTTCCCCTTCTGTAACAAAGATGATTCAGGTTTTATATGAAAGCTTGTCACTTCACAGTTAACATGAAAGACAACTTGCAGAAGTCAATCGGACAGGTTGAGTAGCTTGTTTTGCCTCCACTACTGTCTGTCTTCCTCCAGGGAAATTAAGCTCTCTGGGAAAACTTTCAGGACTTCTCCCTGGTTTAATATCTTTTAACTTGGAAAGGTAAGCACCTTTGGACCCTGCATCTCTTTTCACTCTCCCACAGCAATTTTAGCTGATACTAGAGATGACTCACAGGGTAACACCTGATTGTAGTCAGGACCAGGTCTCCAGTGGTGTATGGCGTGTGACCAACTGCAGATATCATGCCCTCCCACTTTCCCCTTGTTCTGTGCAACAGCAAACCTGAGGTTTGTGGCCATATGATAAGCACATCCCAGGGCTGGACTTCCTTTTGCAGAATACAGTAATTATGCAGCTGGACAGAAGACTTAAGGGTAAGAAGAGGACGGTCTAACTGGCAGGTGCAGGAAGTGGAATCGGTAAAGAGCTGGTGATGTTACAATGCAGAGGTGTGAGAAGCTATACCAAAAACAAGCTCTAGGATTTGAAGGTGAGGAGGAGTGAGGCTTGACTGAGGAACTTGTGGAATAAGTAGTTGCAGGGAGCAGCTAACATGGATTGCTGTGTAGAGGGACACTGAACTTTGTTGGTGGGACTGGGGTACTTTTGGGATTGGGGTGC
>NW_008825208.1:5819561-5828227 GCF_000699105.1 Pygoscelis adeliae
GTGTCACTACAGGAGTGGAGGAATGTGGAGACACAGGGAAATTTACTGTTTCCATCTCTTTCAGACTGAGAGTAGGTGGTGTGGAGTGTTAGCTACTGATCTTACAGCAGAGTAGACTGTGAATATCCAAAATGCAAGGAGGATGGAAGAACTCAACAAGTGGAGGCTGCAATTCTGAAGATAGCTACATTGGGAGGGGAAGTGTCTTATCAACAGGGAGATGTAATGCTGGGTGTATTTGAAGTGACAGGAACTTACGGAGACTTTCACATAGGTTTATACATAAGAATGCTGGTGCAGGACCCTCTGCTTGCTTGTTAAATATACTTGTGGCCAGTTTGACTGTGTGCACTCCTGGCTCCTCACCTGCATGGCATTCTTTAATGGGAGGAATATCTTACTAGAATTAAATCTCAGCTTACTGTGGCTGATTGCAGAAGCTGGCATTAGTTAACTCCTGCACTGCAAAACCAACCACTGTGTACATGCGGCAGTAACCATATTGCTTTCAGTTAGCTGTTGCTGACAGAACTCTAATGCTCTCGTCTATTAAGTTGGGGAGAGTAAAGCAGCTATCTTTTTATATGCATAATCTGAAATGAAGTTTATATTAACAGCTCTCCTGAAGCTTGCACTGCTGTGAGAGTGAAGTTGAGGAATGTTGAAGTGACTTGTACTTGCTTTGGAAAAGAAACCGTCAAGAAGTAGCTGATTAGCATTTTCTGCTTCTGCCTGAGATACTTGTTTGCCTCTTGCTAGTATGCAAGTATTTATTGCTTTTAATGTCTTTCAGTTCTGCTAAAACATTCACTTTCTGACCAGAAAACATGGTTAATGGCATGTAAGGAGCTCTAAATTCTGAAGAACATTGTCCAAAAATGATTGGTGTGACTAAGCGCAACAGACTCAAAGCTCTGCATAAGTATTGGGTGTTACTTGTGTAGTCTGTTATGTGTAGCATTGCTATGGCTAGTGATGTTACATGTCAATTCACTTGGCAAGAAGTAAAATAACTATCCTATGAGGTTGCTTTAGAAAACAGGCTGTAGAGTAAACCACACAACATAAGTTTGATGTTAGCCATTGATTGGAAAAGGCATTGAACTGGAGGAGTGTACAAAGGTTTGTGTCCTTCCAAATTCTGCAGAGGAAAGTCTGTCCCAGAAGAAAACGGAAGTCTTCCTGCCAAGACAGAAATGAGAAAATGGATTATTAAAAACCATAAGAATCACATTCGGGGGTAATAATAAACAGAGCTGCCAGAGTTGAGGATCGTAGGCTAGATGAATTTCTAGCTTATGTTTCCACAATTCAGTGAGTTGGGGTGACTGAGCATTGTGGTCTTTTCTGATTGAAGAGTCATAAGATGCTGGTTGTTGCTAGCACTGATGAAAGCAGTTAATACTGAAGCACTTACATGATGGTACAAATACCCTAGTTAAGTGTTTAAAGAGCTACCAAAATGGTTAGTGTGTTAAGGCTGAGAGCAAACTAGCTTTGGGATTAGTCTAAATTGTTTTGGAAAGGAGGGGAAAATCATTAATGTGTTCAATTCTTTCTTTTTTTATAGTCTGAATTTGAGGCAGAACTGAAATCTGCTGGTGAGAAGCTTATAGTAGTTGATTTCTCTGCCACATGGTGTGGACCATGCAAAATGATCAAGCCCTTTTTTCACGTAAGTAGCCTTCCTGGTTTTATTGGCAACTGTATTAAAGTATATACAAATGTTTTTTGTGCTGCTTGACGATAATGCGGAGGAAACTTCCTTTTGCCACATGTGATTGCCAGCATTGTCTGGAAAAGGGAGAATTCACAAAAGTATCTACTTTGAGACTATTGAGTTAAATATACTGACCTTTGATATAGCTGGGAGCTCAAATGTGGTTTAACTTCTGCTGTCCTAATGCTTATATGCATCTTGGGTCTATAGGGACCTAACAGTTGCATTGCCTCAAGAGGTGGGATATAGGGTGGAAACAATGCTTATCCATCTGTACACAGTTACTGTAATCACTCCAGCTGTGTTAGGTGGCAATGTTATCTCCTAGTAAAGTAAGAGATAAGCTGTAGCATCTTTTGGTGATGAGCTGAAGGCTGTAAGAGAAGGCCTTTCACCTATGTCTTGGAATATTTGAGTCTTCTCTGTGGGGAGTATGTTTGAACAAGTTTCAACAGACTCTTCCTGGTATTGGAGCAGAAAATAAAATTTTTGCTTTGGTCAGTAAAATAGCTGCTTTAATTAACAAGGCAAGTTTCACTGGGGGGTAAGCAGCACCAGCCTTAATTTATATGACTGTCTTTTAAAAAGAAAGCTTTCCTGGAACACTGTAACTGCATAGTTTCTTATTTCATTCTAGAGTTTGTGTGAGAAGTATGGCGATGTGGTGTTCATCGAAATTGATGTGGATGATGCCCAGGTATGGTCCAGGGTAATGCTGAGAGAAGGCAGCTAGTGAGTTCCACACAAGTGACAATGAAGAACTCTTTTTAAAATGTCCTTGCAGATACTGAAACAAAACAAGAGATTACTTTAACTTTGAGAAGCGGAGATAGGGGTTTTGCACTTATACTGGAAAGAATGAATTTTTAGAGGACACCTGAACAGAACAAACTGCCCTGGTTGTCTGCAGATTTGAAGCCCTATGGCATGTGTTAGATAACTTGGCATCACTGACCCTCTACTTTGGGAGGGAGTGTTAGTCTAAGGCCTTAAGCTGCTTTGATGCAATCTTCCCTAAAACTAATAGCTCACAACTGTCTGGTGATTCGTCTGGTCTTCCCACTGCTGTCGGCACTGTTTCCTCTTTCATGTCTTGAATTAAGTGCAATAACATGTCTGCTGTATACCAGTTCCAGCAGTGTCGAATAGGTACTTGAACAATGTCAGGTTGAAACACAAGAGTTGCCGTAGGGCTCTTGAGCCTTACAAATAGTCATCTCTGTTTTGATGCAGGGGTCTGTTTTTTTCCAAACACAGAGTACAGGTATAGGAAATGTGGTTTTGTGATGGCATGAATTAAATCCAGAAGGAAGGAAACTTCAGTCTTACTTTAGGGAGATGTTAACACTGCCCTGTTTTTGTTAGTGATGGACTACCAGAAGTGCTTTTGCTTCATTTTGAGCAGTAATGGCCTTGTCCTATCACCTAAACAAAAGGCAGCTTAGTGGGTGCTAAATTTAACATTGTTCAGACGTGCACAGCTGAAGATTGTTTTCTGTCTCTTCCAGGATGTTGCTACACACTGTGATGTGAAGTGTATGCCAACGTTCCAGTTCTACAAGAACGGAAAGAAGGTAGGCTCTGCTCTTTTGGAATTGGAGCAGGCAAGCTAAACACTTGGAAGAAGATTGGGAATGTTAGACTACATAGCCTGCTTTCTTTTGATAATGTATCTGGGGCACCACTGGCATTAAGACACTCCTGAGAGCAAGCAAATTCATCTTAGTGCCGCAGCAAATGTAACATGGACCAGCAGCTAACTGACAAAGCAAACCCTATTGTTCACAGGTGGTGAACTGAGTTAGTGTTACAGGTCAGTCTTAAAGACAGAGCTTCGTGAGAGATTAGTGGGGTTAGATGTCTGGGTTAAGACTGCTAGTCTCTCTGCCTAGTACCCTGCTTTTTCCTGATCTTGGGTTAGTATTTGTTCTCTGGATGCAGCTCATGTTCAAGCAGATGTGACTATAGGTGCCTATGGAATCCCACCCAAACAGAAGTCTCTAATGTGGTTGAATATACACACAGCTGAAACAACTGCTAGGATGCTTTTACACAGAGGCTGTGTGACCTGTGAAGTGGAGGTCCTGTCCCTGTCAGAGGACTGAACAGACCTCTTGTGCCTGCTCTGCCAAGAGGTGGATGAGATGGGGTGCAGGCCACACTCTGACAGCATAGTGGGCTGCCTGTGCAGGGTAGTTGTGAATAGCTGGCTGCCTGAACTAAAGAATTGTTGAGCTAAACATGTTACCTTGGGCTTTTAGTTTGCCAAGCAAGCTGAAGGTAGGCTTTTCTAAAGTAAAACAATGCCTGGATTGAAGTTTCATGGCTGAAGGCAATGCAATTGAGCCTGAAAAGTGAGTGTCAGATGTTGGGTGACCTTCAGTTTAAATCAATATGGGGCCAAATCATGACTAATAATGAACCTTTGACAGTTTTCTCAGGATAAACTTCCACAGTTTCATAACGTAGTTGGAAGAATTGTGATTATGATGTGACAGTGTGTGAAGGTGATATGCTTAGCCCTGTTGTGTGGCTTTTTATTTTGGGTGACCTTGGCAGTTCTCTGGACAGATTGGTCCCAAGCAAGCAATTTCATGGGCTGTAGCATAGTCTGCTCTGTACCTTGCACCCCTGTAGGTACTGTAAGACAGAGCCACTGTTTGAGACATGAATGTTGCCTTTATCTTTCTGCTGTGTAAGTTGCAACAAGGACAATTCTCACAGGAGAAGCCAGACTGAGGGACAGGTCATTTGGAGCAATCCTTCCAGAATTTGATTGGTAAGGGTCCTGAGCAACCCAAAGTGACTTTGAGCTACCTCTGACCTCCAGAGCCTCTTCAAGCCTGTATTTGAGTCTTACACAGCATTGGCTCAGGATCAGTTGTCTTTTCCCTTGCTTTATGTGTAGAAGGCTTCAGCAATGGTAGTCTGGAAAGTGATTCTTGATAGACTCGTCTCAATTTTTGCATGAGTTGAGTGGCAGACAAATAGATGAACGTCTGCAAAATACTCCCTGTTTTGGGGGTGAAAAAGTTTTAGTTGTAGCGGAGCTGAATAGGTGTATATATCTCTGGATGCTATGCAACTAATTTTATGAAGCGTTGAATGCAACAGTTCTAAAAATCAATCTCTCTTTACAGGTGCAGGAGTTCTCTGGGGCCAATAAAGAGAAGCTGGAAGAGACCATTAAAAGTCTAGTCTAATCTTCAGCCATTGAGACATTGAAGCATGACTGCTTTGGCTAAATTATAGCCTGTAACTTTTCTACGTAAAAAAAAAATCTAAACAAGCTGGCTAGGTTAAGTGGTGGAAACCATCTTCTTGATCTATGTAAATGAGTACAATAAAGTATAAATTCTTCACTTTTGCATATTGCCCTGTGTTTGAAAATGTGAGGAAGATTAATGTCATCAAGGTGTCAGTTTTTGCTTTGTTAAAGGAGTACTGTCTGGCTACAAGGACTCTTGTCAAATGCAGCTTGATCTATTACTGGGTTATTGCTGGGGATGGAAAATTGTGTCGCATGGGACAGCAATGACAGTTGCTTCAGGAGAAGTCTGCTGCCACCTTACTCAGGTGGTAGTCACCAGGCTGTAATCTGAAGAGTGGCAGTCTGGCTTGCAGGTACAGAAAGCGGGGTTAGGAGTTGTAGAAAATAGGGTGGTCACAGGGGGAGAAAGGTTCTTTCCTTTGTTACCTGTTTTTAGCTAAAGCTTCTTTTAAAATTTGTCAAGCTTCATTTTAGACTTCATAGCTAAGATTTGGCTGTATATTAAACATCAGAACCAATCCTACCATGGAAGTATAAGGCAGGACTCGGAGCTGCTGCCTTTTTGCCTTTCCAGTTTTGCCTTGCCATTGGTGTACCTTCTGGTTCTACTAGTAGGAAAGTGTGTTTAGTATCTGAGATGGGCTGCTTTGTTCCTAGGCAATAGTCTGGAACAAATGACTGAAGAGGTAAAACTCAGTGTCTTAAGCCCAAGATAATTTAGATTCTTGCTGTATTCTTGTCATCTTCATTTGACTGCACTATTGCATTCTTGGAACATACTGGACACTTCTTTGTGCTGGACAGTAAACTGGACTCTGCAGTCCTCCAGTCCTGCACCGGGTTGTCTAGATTAATGCTGACCTGCCAGCCTCTGTATAGCATTCTGCTACTCTTCCCAGAGTTACCAAGGAGAACTGCTGTGTTTTTCCACCATAGCAAAATGGCTTTCTTGCTGGCTTGGGTGTTGTCCTGGATAAGAATTCAGTAAATAAGGAAGCAGGGCTGTAGCTAGCAGCTATGCCTAACGCTGTGGTTAGGGCTAGGTGAGCTGTGCTCTCATTGGGTATCACTGATGAAAAGCAAGGCTTCCTGCTACATATGCAGGCAATGTGGAATGAGTGAGCCTCTTGGCTTTGTGGTAGGGAGCTCATGTGTGACTCAGCCTTACACTCATTTCACAAGCATGCATGAATTTCCTGGCTCTTGAGGCCTGGGGTCCTTCAACAGCTTGCTGCGTATGTTCCCTATTTGAAACAAGATTTTTCTAGTCCAAGAAGTGACCACACCCTTCAGTTGAGGATGAGCCATCAAGGATCTTCTTGGATGTAAGCTCTGGGTTGCGATTATGCAATGAGAAGGACATGCAAAATGTTTTCTGTGCAGCTCTGCCTATTTGACTAAGAGGAGTGCAGCTGTGTGTTTAAAAGACTGTTCACACAGGTAAGTGGGAAACCACTACCCCAAGTGGTGCCATGGACAGACTGGGGGGCGGGGGGGGGAATAAAATGAAGCTGAAGCAAGAATGCACCATTAACATCACACCATCTGCAAACAAGCATTGCTTTTGAAAGCAGTTCCTGACTGGCCTGCTTATTCCCTCTAGGCATATCTGGGAGCAAGAAAGGTTTTAAAAATCCCTGGTGAAAAGTCTAGGTGAAGTTCAGTAGGAGCCCCTAAAATCCAGCTTCATCTTTAAGAAGTAAGGAAGCTACTGAGTTGTGCTGCAACATACAGTATTTCTGCTGAGGTGAGGCTAGAGCAGGTTGTTACCTATTACAGCAGGGGAAAGGTGCAGTTAATGGGAAGTGCTGCTCATGTGTTGAATTTGACTTACCTCTTTGTTTACTCAATAAGATGGCACTCTGCAACAGCCTTGAAAGATCCAGGTGACAAAGAAGTGACTGGAAACTCACGGTGGGATTGGGAAAGATCAGGAAGGCTGGAAAAACTGTCATGCTGAAACCTGGGGGTGCAAAGCAGTTCTTACAAGTGCAGCGGGTCTTTAGCTTCCTGTGCTGTGGCATCTTCCCGTTTTGAGAACTGGCATGTAGGCATAGTGTGATGAAGATAACTTGCATAGCTTTATTTGAAAGGAGGTGTTCTTTAAGGCTTGGCTCTTTGAGGAGTATGCAGTGAGGATCTGTTAGGCAAACTTTCCCTCTCAAGGAACCAGCAAGCATATTCTCTTCAAATGCTTAGTTATGCCAGAATGTGAGTGTGTGAAGTTGGTCCTTGTCGTTACAGGTGATGGAAAGCAGAGCCTAATGGTTATACCTAGCTGAGAGGTATACTCTCAGAGTATCTCAGAGAACCGAGAGTCTCGGTTCCTACAGGAACAGTGCCCCTGCTGGGAGGAAAGTACCCCAGTCCAGGACGGGAACTGGACTGAGTCTTCCAACAGGCAAGAGCATGGGGTTTGAGCCTTCAACAAAGCCTACATATAGCAAATAAACATTTTGCCCTAAACAGAATGGGTACAAGTAGCCTTGTTAAACTGGGGCTGTATGCCCTGCCCTATGGGTATTAAGTCATACCCTGGAGAGCTCAGTGGCTGCATTCTTTTTGGTTGCTTCTTTTTCATGTGAAGGAGTGAGACCAGTAATACCATATGCCAGACAGTGATGCTGCAGAGTCACTCTTTCATTGAACTCTCTGATCTGCTGTTTACGTGAACAGAACTGACTGCTTTGATCCAGTGATCTGAAAAGATGCCTTTAAGAAGAAAGTGGTAGATGGCCAACTGACTTGAATGTTTGGAAGAACCTTGATGTACGTGGCAGAGAAGAAACGACATATAAAGGTTTCTTCTGGGAGTAAGGGCTTCGGGAAGAAGTTCTCCTCCCCTCAGGTAATGACTGCAGTCTGTTTCATTTGGCTATGAAATGGCTGGGATCTGTGCCTTGCTGTCAAACCAGTAGAGCAAGATGTTTGTGTCTGCAGGCCTGTTACATAGCTTGCTTGCTTATAGTGGGCTGGCCAACAGGAAGAGAAGTATTTCTGTGAGCACAGCAATTGGAGCACATGGCTGGAATAACTAGGCTTCATGAGAGAGGACTATCATGAAAGGAGGGCCAAGGGGTCACAGTGGGTGGACAAGGGAACTGTGCGTGGTGAGATTGCAGTGAAAGAGTGGCACTCCTTAACTGCATCTGTGTTCCGAAACTGCCATCATGCACTTGGGGAAGGAGTCTCTTAACCACCCGCACATCTCTTCCACATCTTCTCTTGTAGCAGTCAGCCTAACTTCAACTCCAGTTAACCATCTGCTTTTCATTCTTTCCTTGACCTGAATGAAGTTAAGACTTGGATTCCCCTCTGAATGATTACAATAAGAGTATTTGTAGTTATTCTAATGTTTAAATTCTTACTGTTCATTCATCAAAACGCTGGATCTAGCAAAGCTCGTGGGTCAAGATAAGTACAGGGAGATCAGTCAGCAGTTACTGTCATGGGCAAAACAGACTGGACTTGGGGAAATTAATTTATTGCAATTAAACAGAGTAGGATACTAAGAAATAAGAACAAATCTATAAAACCTCACCCTGCATCTCCCTTCTTTCCAGGCTCAATTTCACTCCTGACTCTTCCACCTTCCCACCCCTGAGCAGTGCAGGGGGATGGGGGTTGTGGTCAGTTCATAACATATTGTCTCTGCTGCTCCTTCCTCCTCACGCT
>NW_008825208.1:5828679-5840933 GCF_000699105.1 Pygoscelis adeliae
TGATGTGGTGGCAGCTTCTGGTTCCCCAAAAAAACCAACCCCGCAACCCCCCCCCCCAACCCTTCCGATGTAAACCTAATACAATGACATGGTAACAACAGGCAGTGCAGGACTGAGAGGGCACCTCTGTGGATGTAGTTGGACCCGATGCCTGGCTTAGCAGGGGCCTGGCCGTGGCATGCAGTCTCTGCTCTTCATCTGAAGCAGTAACTGTACACCAACGCTACCCCAGCTGCTGAAACCTTCATCTGTAGGTCTTCCTCAGTCAGAAAACCAAGCACAAAACTATGGCAGGAAGAAGAGTGATAAGGAGCTCTGGGGAGGCAGCAGGTGCTGTACTCAGTTCAGCTGAGTAGAGGTTGAAACATACTGTGGCATCCTTATTTTCAATGGAGGTATCACACAGGTGAGAAGTGTACCCAGCCAGATGCGTCCAGATTTGGTAAGGATCGACTAGATGAGTTAGAGGAGCTTGTCTTGTGGAGATGTTGGGGAAGCATGTCCACATGAAATGCAATTTTTCCTCCTCTCGAGAGGGAAAGCTGAGATGGTCCAGGTTGCACGGGAGCTGTGTGAAGCCTTATCTCTACCTGCAGCTGGCAGACAAATTTGTGACATGCAAATCTCCACGAGGTGGCAGTGACTGTCTATGTCTAATATATTTATATGCACACTGACTCTGGGAATGTCTTGTGCTTTTCCCTCTCTGACAGCACTGGGGTGATGGTAGTATCTCTAGGTAATGGGCTAGAGGAGAATGCATGGGGGATGGGTTCCTACCATCCAGGTGGCACCACCTGCCTGGCCCCCAGAAACTGGAGCATCGGGGGTGGGGTGGATGTGGCAGAGGCTAGGGAGGTGGAGAAGCCAGGCATCGGGTCCAACTGCATCCCCAGAGGAAGAGTTTTAGACCAGGCTTGGGTCATCTCCCCTCCACTTGAGTCAGTCCATGACACCTCCTCAGGGAAGGGATCAAGTCTGGTTTTTCACCTTTCCTTGCATCTGTTTCTAGTTCCTCAGAGAGAGGAGCCTGGGGGAAGAGCAAGGGCTGGCACCATGAGCAGTCCTCGGAACTGTGAAGCATGCCGATAAGGGAAATGCAGTGGTCAGTTTTAGTGCCGCTTAGCAGGATGGGCCCCAAAGGCTTTCAGCTTATGAGGAAGGCGAGCCCATGTTCAGCTAGTGATGAGGAGCTGAGGACAGGGAGAGGAGGCGTCTCCCCACACTGTAGGTAACGGCCAGCAGCAAGCTAAGCTGTGAGGGACCTGTTTGGAGCTGATGCTGTCTAGCTGGGTGGGGGTGTGAGATGAACAGCTGCAGTCAGGAGTCATGGGAGCAAGGTGAGAGCAAAGGATCTGAGGTATGTCTTGCTTGCTTCAGTCCAGGCTGCATCGGAGATGCTGGGGGGTTTAAGGTTGGATTTGATTCAGCTGGGGAACAGGGCTCACATGAGAATGGATGCTGTGGCTGGGCTGTGTTGTCCTGACCCCCTCCTGTGGGCACCCGCCCTGGAGGACCATGAGAGAAGCTCAGCAGGCAGCAATGCATGCCAGGAATAGCTCCTTGGTTTCAGCAACCCACAGCTCTTCGCAGCAATTCTCCTGAGGCCACCCTTGGTGTGGCAGGCCATGGCGAACTCCTCAAGGCTGGTCCCTGCTGTGTCCTGAGCTCTGGCAGGCTATTGCCACCAGCCCCAAATTGAATTTGCTTAGGAACAGGACACAAAAGTTGCAAAATCTATTAGACTGGAACACCTCTAATCTAGAGACTGTTTCATTTTGCACAGGCAAGCATAAGGTGTTAAGCAACCACTACTCTAGAAATAATTACATATAAATGAAGAGCTATTCAGCCAACAGATGATGAAGCCTGCAGCTGTTTGCATTTAAGATTATTAAAAAAGTTCTTTCTCTTGCTCTTATATATTATATCCTCAATGAACTGGGCTCCTAAACAGCCTCAGAAATCGCACTGTCAAGCCTACTTGCTAAGTGTAACTTAGGTCGCCGCACAGACATGGCCACGTGGACTGGAGAAAAGCAGCACAAGAAGACCGGAGCTGCAGGGCCATTGAGGAACGGGCACTGCACGCTGGGCAGAGCTGACACCCTTTTCACCGTTGCAGACACATGCAGTGGAGAACTGCCGCAGTGCCATGGAGGACCGAGCCCCAGGCAATCCCTTGCACACCTTCTGACAGCCAGTGGGACCACCGAGAGCTCGCCCTTTCCCAGAAAGCTTTTAAGCTCAGCTGCAGAGTGATAATGTTAGAGGAGGGGTGACGGCAGCCAGCGTCTGCTGCTCACAGGCCTTGTGCAGCTGGCCAGAGGACAGGCTGGGCTGCCACGGTACTACCAATGTGCTGCCTAAAAGCGCGTGTCGTCGTGTATTGGCAGAAAGGGCCTATCCCAGCAACGCAGCTGCGCCTCTGCTCTCCACTGGGCGTTGGCACCTTGTTCAACTGCGTTACACTGCTAGTGCTCATAGGGTCAGTTTGTGTCACTAGTGGGGAGAAATAGAGTTTTTGTGGCCTTCAGCTTAACTTGTGCCACTGACACTCTCACTCCCATGACTGTCAAGGAAAAAAAAAAGTGTTTTTAATACTCCCTTTTTATTGTTATCAGCACATTGTGGAAAAATTCAGGTATCTCTCCATAAGCTTTAGAACTTCAAGGACAACCAAACTCACAGTGAGAAACCACTGCAAGATCTCCAGACAGTGTGCCAGACAATGAGGGACATTATTGTCGTTATTCATGTGCTGGCAGCATTCCTGGTGCATAACAGAAAACTTGGATTTTCAGGAGGAAATAGTTATGTTCTCCAGTGAAGTTCAGAGGTGGGACAGGTTTGGGGGGGTTTGCTTTCGCCAAAAAAGATCATGTTTGGGGGCAAAATGGCTTTGCAGAATCAGCTGCAATTCATGAAGCACGAGATGTATACACAGATAGCGAGGGAATGTACAGGTCAGTATTTTATGAGAAAGCAGGCTGAGCCAGACTTATTCTGACTGGCAAATCTTTCTGCAACTCCGACCAAGGGACAGGAACTCCATGTGGCTATTAGTACTTCATTCTGAAATCACAACTTTACTTGAAACAAGAGATCATGAGTTCACTGGACTTTTAAAACAATTCAGTACTTTAGGACTTGCAAGCCCTCTGAAAATTTCTCAATAAAAAACTGCCAAACAACAGCAGACCTCCACACAGTGGATCTGAAGCCTACTGACAACAAACTCCCTTTTCTGGTTTACCATTTTCCACACTGCGCAGCAGTATTAATCCACAGATTTTTCTTAGAGGCCAGTTGAAAACCACAGCAGCACTGGAGCTAACCCAAATTGGCAATTGTTTCTCCCCAGAAAACCCTATAAAGCAACCAGAACCTCTCCCCTACTTGTGCCAAGATGCGTTATTGCCCCAGTGGCCAGTCAACCTGTATTTCAGGACGTGATTTGTTCACTCAGCAAGCATCGGTTGATCTACATCATGAGTGATCTCTTCTTGTTGACAGACAGAGCATCTAATCCTGGCACTGCAAAGACATTAAGGACACAAGATCCCTCTTCACAGATCAATAATGAGACTTAAAAATTAACCAAGAAGTCCTCCACAGTGGTTGAAGATGGATCACTGTCACCTTCAATACCTGTCTGTATCCCGTAGCAAGTTAACAGGTTCTTGTTCTGGCTTTTTCAGTACATCTAAGGTATTTATTGTTGCTAATCTGTGTGTCTCCTTTGCTCAGCACCATGTGGATCCTGGACACCAATTTAACACAGGTAGGGCCAGCATATTGATCTCATCTTCCAGGAGAGCCAGAGTGAACACCATGGCCAAATTACTCAAGGAAAGTGACCTATCCGTGCCACCCGTACTGTGAGATCTGCTGGGATGAATAAGTGCTTGCAATATTTTAGCCACTCAGTGTTAACCGCAAGGAAGTGGAGGGCATTCTACAAACAGAACTATAACACAAGCAAAGTATCCATTAACAGATTTATTTTTTCTTTCCAGAATCTCAGAATTGAGATATCTACATTTCCTGATGAAAGTGAAAAACAAAAAACCACCCATGTGAGGAAGCTGGGAACACCCAGGTGTTTTTAGCCTGTTCTTTGCTCCTTGATACTGGTTAAAAAAAACCCTTTTGCTGAGTTCTGGGCCAAATCAATAGGTAAACATTAGTCATCAGATGGCAAAGCTTTTGGAATTGCTATTGCTTTCTACAAGCCAATTCACAGACAGCTTCAAGCTACTATTAAATCTGTTACAATTCTGATGAGGTGTAGCAGTTTTAAGGCTTTTATTTTTTGTGTAGCTTTGGGAAGCAACTCTCAAGCTCTTCAAGAGCAAAGCCATTGGCATATACTTACACATACTACCCCAATTATTAACAGAAGTTATCATCACCAAACATCCAGCAAAAAGACTGAAACATGCCTTCCGATCAGTGAGTTAAAAGCACTTTAACAGAATCATTCTCTTGTGCCAGTCTCCCAGGATATGTGACCTTCAGACTTTTACAATGGCTTTTCCAAGATTTTCTCCCTTTAACATTCCAATGAAAGCCATTGGCATGTTCTCAAATCCTTCAGTCACTTGTTCATGGCACTTCACTTTTCCCTGTCAAAAGGAAGAAAGGAAATGGCTGAGTTTTTGTTCACCAGCTCCCTAGTTTTTAGCATCGTCCCCCTGCACTCGGCACTGGCAAGGCCGCACCTCAAATACTGTGTTCAGTTTTAGGCCCCTCACTACAGGAAGGACATCGAGGTGCTGGAGCGTGTCCAGAGAAGGGCAATGAAGCTGGTGAAAGATCTAGAGCTCAAGTCCTTTGAGGAGCGGCTGAGGGAACTGGGGTTGTTTAGCCTGGAGAACAGGAGGCTGAGGGGAGACCTCATTGCTCTCTACAACTCCCTGAAAGGAGGTTGTAGTGAGGTGGGTGTCGGTCCCTTCTCCCAAGTAACTGGCGAAAGGACGAGAGGAAATGGCCTCAAGTTGTGCCAGGGGAGTTTTAGATTGGATGTGAGGAAATATTTCTTCACCAAAAGGGTTGTAAAGTACTGGAACAGGCTGCCCAGTTGAAGTCATGGAGTCACCATCCCTGGAGATATTTAAAAGAGGTAGATGTGGTGCTTAGGGACATGGTTTAGTGGTGGATTTGGCAGTGCTAGGTTTGTGGTTGGACTCGATGATCTTAAAGGTCTTTTCCAACCTGAATGATTCTATGATTCTATGATCTTCGGAAGACTAAATCACAACCAGATTTTCTCCAGCTTGTATGTTTTATGTTTTATCTGAAACATGCAAGCTGTCACGCACCAGGGTAACTTTGCAAGACTAGGCAGGTAGGACCTGCTTTTGTTGCAAGACCTTCTACCTGGAGTCATAACAGGGAGCAAAAGTCACTGCTATAAAAACACACCAGGACAGATTTAGTGCTACTTGGTCCCCAAACAATGGACAAGTAGGGTATTACTTCCCCAAAGCCCGGCCTGTCTCTACCCGTAAGGAAGTATGGAATTGCAAATCCAAGCAATCAAAAGCTGAGCCATCCCAAATCTTCATGTTTGTAAAAGCTAGAGCCTTTAGTGTTCGCACTCACAAGCTTTTCACAGCCATGAACCAAGTGTTAAACTCAGCTTCCATTTAGAAAAATAAAATTTAAGAAATTCCCTATTAAGTCCCTTTAAAGCCCAGCTCACAATTCCATAAAAACATCCATTCTTGCCAGTAATTTCAGCACAATACTACAGTGGAAATCCCTGCTCATACTACAAATGAAATGAGACTTCTGAATGAGAAATAGAAAAATCACTCTAAATATGAAACTCTTCATTGCCAGAGAAGTGTTTTGAATTACTCTAGAAGCATCCTTTTTCAAAGCCTACGTGTATTCTGGAGTATATCTAAGCCCACAAGCTAATATCGCAGGTCTCAACAAAGCAGAAGGGATCAGGCATGTTCACTATGGTTTGAGTGTCCCCAAAAGGCTCAAAGATCAAGTCAGGTGGAAGAAAAGTATCACAATGGGCCCTCACCTCAACAGCTATGACAAGAGACCCCTTGCAAAGAGGGAAGCTACGGTGTGAGTACACCTTACAGAAAACTACCCCTTCCTTCCTTACCTCCAGGACCCATTTTAGCAGTGCCTTCAGACCTTCCTCCCGGCGGTTATTCCAGCGGGTCACAATAAACCCTTCCATTCGAAGCTCTTTGAAGATCATTGGAACCTGCACATAAGGTCCTGCAGCAGAAAGGAACAGCAAACCACCCACAATATCAGTTTCATTTAAAATAAGACCCAATGCCTAAAGAGAGCTTTTAGCCAGTAAAGACCACTGAACCACTTTGTTCCAGCCAGAAGCAACTGGGTTTTTTTCCCAAACAGAATTTCCAGGACAAAAGACCAAGGTTTCATGGACAGACAGCCACCCAGGAAAACAGGCCTGATCCATAAAGCTGTGGGGCCGAACACCTAACTCTCCTGAAAACAGTTTCATTCAGAAGTAAAGCAGCCTCAGCTTCAGCTGAGGGGTTTCAGCTGAATCCTGGAAATACTGTTTTGACAGCTTGTTTGGTAGCCTGCCAAGCTCTCATGCTCTTCCTAAATCTCAAAAAAGTTACGCACATTAAAAAAAAGTTCCCTCAATCATAAAAATATAGTATGATAGTCTCCCCACTCTCAAAAGCCTGTTCCATTTTTAAAGTGATCTGCGAGTCCAAAGCCAGTCAGTTGTCAAAGAGAATTCAGACCTCCCGCTTCTTCTAGAAGGCAAATTTGGAAAACTTAATGCTATTGAAAGTGAATATTCATCTTGGCCACATTTCCCAGTAGTTTCACCAGTAGTTGAACTCTTGTGGAAAAAAAAAACCAAAACCCTAAGCTGTTTAATCTAAAAACCCGAGGGAAATCCATTCTCTCATCTAAAAGTACATACTGTGTAAGTGGCATCATGCCACCACACCTGCCTTCTACTGATCTGTATCTGCTTAGGGCCCCGGGGAATCCTGGTTTAAGTAGTTTAGTCTCTCCTTCCATTTCTAATCAGCTGATGTTCTCCATCCGATACCAGTGTGCACAAAGGGGGATGTGTGCACGTACGCACAAGGAGTGCGGTCACGCTCCCGCTGCCCCAGAGCAGCGGTTAGTTACCCAAATGTACACACATACATACACTCAAATGGCATACGGAAACAACCAATAAAATCTCAGGGGACTCCCATTATGTCTTTATCTCTGCCATCACCAAACAGGAAACAAACTTAGACACAGGAAAGCAGGCCCACACCTTTCTGAGGCACGGAGTCATTGTACTGAGAGATGGCTCCACAGACTGCAATCCTTCCATATTTCTTCATCTGGTTGATAGCAATACTGGCAAATTCTCCACCCACCTACAAGAACCAGAGCATGTGCAGCATTAGAGACATCCAGTGTTTGGCATTGACTGCCAAAACCTGCCAACCTTGCATTGTTGCACCAACAGGTTCCACCAAGGGGTGGAGAGGTGAGTTCCACTACTCCGAAGACTCAGTGGCTGCAGAAACCCTTACACTGAGTCAACACCTATGAAGACTTGATGTCACTCTTCTAAAAATTAGTTATGAACACAGGGAATTGGTTTTAATTCCAAATCTGCTTCACAAAGCTTGGTTTGGAAGCACTGGGCAGGACTTGCCCTTAGATCCCTCCTCCTAAGGGGCATGTCCAGGGGCACTAAGAAGCACCACCTCTGCTTTTCCCCCCCACCAGTCTGCACTTTTACCTCTTCACATTATGTTGATGACAAGTTTTTACTCAGTGATTCTCCTCCCAAATGAGGATGTACTATACTCGGAAGCTTTTAACAACAGAGAAAAGCTGTGAGAAAATTTACTGCTGGGGAGAGCTCTGCACAAAAGTTGGAAGCGAGAGGGAAGGGAACGGATATGACCATAAAACCCATTTAAGACCTTAGCAGCACAGGACATGAAATCTGGGGGGGTGAGGCAAGGCAACCAGGAGCTCCTGCCACAGGGGCAAGCGCTTTGCCCTCGCACCATGCATTCACATCGATTGCCAGGGCAAGGCAGGTGCGTTGCAATCCACACAGAACGACAGCACTGTCATCCCTGGATTGGCAGACAGACTGCTGAGAGAAAGACATGCTAAAGGGGTAATGATGGCTGCCCTTTAAACCAGGTGGCTAGCCAGGGAGTTTTAGGCCAGTATGTCAGCTAATACCCCTGTGCCAGGTATTATATTATCAGGTATAATGCATACATTAGCTATACTAGGAAATTAAAAACACCAGGGCTTGTTCTCTGTCTTGAAGGTGAACTGACATGGTTTGACTGCATCTGTACTGTTAAACTCTCCAAAACAAGATGGTCACATTCAAACAGCTTATCAAGAACACTCCACAGCCCCCATTAACTCCAGCTGTACCTGGGAGAGGTCAGACACCCTCTGTGGGCCACTCCAGCAATTTTACAAGTGAGCCTTTCAACTGTTTTGTTTACAGGTACCAGTGTAGCCACCTGGACCATGTAACATGCAACCATCCATGCTCGCCCCCCTTCCAGCAACAGCAGAGGACTGCCTGTGGTCCAAGGTGGGGCCAGGAATGGACCGGAGCTCTCTCTGTTCAGCATCAGTTAAATGTTCACTGTGACCCTCACGTCCCCAAAATGTGCCAGACTTTCCAAAGAATGAAAGCTTCTCTCTCCATTCACAAACACCACCAACAATCCAGCTTTGCCTTTCGGTCTTTGTTCTTTCTGTTACTGCCCAAGTCGGCCGCAGAAATAAGGGTGGGAAGGGAACAGGAAAGCAGTAAGCTCTTATGGAGACCATTTCTCAATTAGATGGAACTCAATATCGAGTTCCTGGTGTAGTCTTCAATTAGATATATACAATATTGAGTTCCTGCTATAGTTTAAGGAGAATGACAGTCTGTTCAGGGAAGGGCCCTCTCTCTGAACTCACATTGTCAAAGAAACAGTCGTAGCCATCAGGAGAGGCTTTACGCAGTGCTTCATCCAAAGATGTAACAGTCTTGTAATTAAAGGCTTCATCAAAGCCTATTTTTTTCAGATAGGCAACCTTGTCATCTGAGCCAGCACAGCCAACCACTTTGCAACCCTGCAAGGAAAGGAGAAAAACATTTTTAAACATCCCCTCACGACACAGGCTAACACTCACAGCTGAGTGGAGAGCTCACCCTTAAAGTCAGGCTGTTGTCACCACATGAGTTCCTGAGCGCTAGGAAACATTCAACTAGCTTTGCTACATCTTCAGGAGCTTGTCCCATCTCAAGACCTTACTGTAGGCATGCCTTCAGGGATGCTTGCCCTCCTGATCATTCATGGCCTTGTTCCCCTGTCTCCAGGTGAGCCTTCTGAGGAGCAAGTATGAGCAGTTCAAGCCACTCACCCCAATTTTAGCGAGCTGCCCCACTACAGAGCCCACAGCTCCAGCTGCAGCATTAACCAGCACCGTCTCTCCTGGCTTCATCTTGCAGACCTCCAGCAGACCAAAATAGGCAGTGAGGCTGTGAAGAAAAAGAAAGAATGCTCAGTGAGGAATAAAAGACGCCAGACACAGAGATGTGACTTGACCACATTGAACCAATATCAAAATATCATCACAACCAGAACAAGGTTCAGTTTTCTTCATTCTTTATGAAATATAAAAATTAACCCAAACTTCTTAATTTGGCTTTTTTTACAGCCATCCCATTAAAAAAACAGATACACTACTGGGAAACAGGATGCTGTGGCATAAGTCTACCTTAGGTGAGAACAGCTTTCCTTGCGCTCACCAGCCGGAAGGAGAAACACATAACTCTGTAAGGTGACAACTCAGTTACACACTGGATGAGAGAGTAAATCCAAGCTAGACAGAGGTCAGGAGACAGCTGGTATCTACCAGATTGAGCCAAAGATTAAACGATACTCATCACAAATCAAAGCTGGCAGAAAAAGAAAAAAACGTTGGCAAAACCTTGCTGAACTGATGGGCACACTACTCCTGAGGACTACTGTGCAGAGCTACAGCTACTGGGTGAATAGTGATTGGTAGGAACCACTAAAGTTTAGCTCAAGCATGTTCCACTGATCATATAAATACTGAATGACATCAGGCTCTGCAAGCTTCCTGAAGCAATGTGATCAACTGGCCCAGAATCCCAACAAACTTTTCTTCTAGCTTCTAAATTCAAGCTTAGAGCTTCCCACTGGCTCCGAACTGAAAGGGTGAATGTCCTGGTTTCTGCTGAGATAGAGTTAATTTTCTTCCTAGTAGCTGGTCCAGTGCTGTGTTTTGGATTTAGGATGAGAACAATGTTGATAACACACCAATGTTTTAGTTGTTGCTGAGCAGTGCTTACACTAGTCAAGGACTTTCCAGCCTCTTATGCCCTGCCAGTGAGAAGGTGGGAGGGGGCACAGCCAGGACAGCTGACCCAAACTGGCCAAAGGGACATTCCACACCATGTGACGTCATGCTCAGTACAGAAACTGGGGGAAGCTGGCTGGGGGTGCCGCTGCTCGGGGACTGGCTGGGCATCGGTCAGCGGGTGGTGAGCAATTGCATTGTGCATCACTTGCTTTGTATATTCTTTTATTGTTAATATTATTACTATTTTATTTTATTTCAATTATTAAACTGTTTTTATCTCAACCCACGAGTTTTCTCACTTTTACTTTTCTGATTCTCTC
This sequence comes from Pygoscelis adeliae, assembly GCF_000699105.1. Lineage (NCBI taxonomy): Eukaryota > Metazoa > Chordata > Aves > Sphenisciformes > Spheniscidae > Pygoscelis > Pygoscelis adeliae. The sequence goes on from NW_008825208.1 coordinate 5,839,386, forward strand.
CCCCATCCCACCAGGGGGGAGTAAGCAAGCGGCTGCGTGGTGCTCAGTTGCCAGCTGAGGTTAAACCACGACAGTGAACTCAATTCATCTAGCAGCTGTCTGGAAAAACACGCATCTTGCCTGATGTAAAAATGAAATCTGAGAAGTTCTGCATCACACACAATGTTAAAATCATTTTGAAAGCCCTCCATGTCAACAGGACTGACCCAAGTCCTGATTTCCCATACAAACTGCAGAAAAAGAGAGAAGAAATGTGGAAGATGACTGAGAAACTGCAGTAGTGAATACAGATTCCGAAACACAGCAGCTCTGTCTGCTGCAGTGCAATTTAAAGGACCTCTATTTTACTGCATGATATGACAGTTGTCTTTTGCCATTTTGGGGGCAATTCTGGAAATATGGTGATAGCAGAATAGCCCAATCAGCAAAAGCAGAGTAGTCCAGGTGCCAGTGAAGTTTGAGTCTTTCCACTGACGTTAATTCAGATTGAACTGGGTTCTTTCCAGTCCCTCCTGGATCCTCTTCCTACCTTATTATAACCCAAGGAGACGCACCATAATCTCCAAGGCAAATCTCCTCTGATCTAGAGGATGGGCCAAACTTCAGGCCCTCTACAGGATACGGGCATCCAGAAGCATGCATGTTTTTTACCGGAGTGAGCAGACAACATACTGGTAGAACAAGACGAGGGGAAAAGGTCATACAGATAGGCAGAAACATTCTGCACAACAAAATCCAGGGGATAGCTGCCTTTGGATCTCAAAACTCACCCTGGCATGCCAACCGTCCCAAGAGCCAGAGATTTGGGGAGTGATTCTGGCCAACTGGAAGGAAGGAGTTGTAGATCTTTCCCATCAGAGATGAAATGAGTTCTCCAGCCACTTCTAGCCACGACAAAGGCCCCCACTGTGAAAGCAGGATTCTTGCTTTCTACAATCCTGTTTAAAAGAAGGGGGAAAAAAAAAAAAAGAATACCCTGTCAGAGACAAATCATTACTGGTTCTTCTCTCCTTTATTCCTGTTGCCCTGTGATGCAGGAGAAAAGAAATATTTCACATCAGGACATTTAGCCCATGCCTGCTGATGCTGTAGGCTCCTGATGTCTTTCCTGAAATGTCTACAATCTCTCATCACCAGGGGGATACTGGGCAACATGATTCTAGACTCAGCCCTGCCCACAAATCCAATGTTCCCACATAGATGCCGACTTCTTCTTTGAGTAGCACCAGTCTGGTATGAATTCAGACTAGGCTACTGTGAGTTAGAAGGCAGGAAAGAGGATGCCGGGATGAAAGGGTGGAAAAGCAAGAAGTCTCAGATAGGCTGTAACAAGCAGTTCCATTCTCAGACAACCTGCACCTCATTTAAAGGCTGAAGATCCTGAAGATGGAACCTCTTAGGGTAACAAAACCAGATAGAAAGCAGTATCTAGCAACAGGAAGAAGTTCATACTTGCAGTGTCTCTGTGCCAAATGAAAATTCAACTTTGTTAGTCCAATGGGAAAACTACGTTGGGAAGGGGTAGGTAAGCAGCTTTGAAATGTTGGA
>NW_008825208.1:5841031-5850829 GCF_000699105.1 Pygoscelis adeliae
AGGCTTGGTTGTTAATTTATCCCAGCCCTCAGTGTTCCTGCAGAGAAACACAAGAGTCAAAGGCCACAGATGTTCTTGGGCAGTAAATTAGAGGCAGCACAGCAGGAACAAGCTGACAAAGGGAAACATCTGTGTAGCTAAATTACCACAAGCTTGGGAAAGGATGGATTTAAGGTTAGATAATCCTTTGTCTAGAGCTGTATCTTAGGTGACGCTGAGGTATTTTCAGCTGGAGTACATAGCATGCATGGTTTCAGGCATGCAATTACTAGCACAGCAGATTTTAAAATGTGAAGTTCACACTTATGGCAAATACAATGGTCCTTCATATCTCTGCTTGTAAAAATTTCCTTTGAAAACATTATCACCAGAAATAACGTATAGATTGTATCAGAGGCCTAAATGCTCTCCAAGAAGGCAAAAGAGGTTCTTAGAGGAAAAACACATTCCAACCAATTACAGATAAGAATACAGTTGCAGATGTATGTAGACTCATGTCCAGAACATGTAATGCAGGCTGCAGATGTCTCAAATGTCAGTACATTCCTTCAAGATCTGCCATGTGTATGGCTAACAAGAACTGAAGATCTTACCTGGCAACCTGTGTGCCTATCATTATGTCCCCTTCCTTCATGTCCATTCGACTGTAAGGTCTGTAACACAGGCAGAGAAATGGCTTACTGTAAGCAACTTTAATGATATTCCAGATATGCTATGAAGCAGTAGCTACTGTGTGACCCAGAAAGAGAGCATAAGCAGTGATGTTGACAGATCACAAAGAGTTTGTCATTGTAATGACATGACTGGATAGCCAGCTACTTGAGCATCCCATCTTGACTGAACACTGGGCTAGAGTGTTGGGGACACAACAGCATTAATCTTCCCAGCATGGTCCACCGCTACAAGAAGGCTGAGACTCCAAAGAACTATCTCTGACACTAGAGTCCACCAGACTTCTTCAAACTACCCAGTCTCCCTGTGCTTGGACTACCACCTATTAACATGGGCATATCAGCAATTTCCTACTTAGAATATGTGTCCTTAAGTACAAGGTTGCTAAGATAAGTGAAGCAGCTACTGCAACAGGGCTCCAGTCTTATTTGAGCCCATTGCATTCCAGTGGAAGAGACGTGACAAAGAAAAACAGCAGAGTCCAAGAAAAGTCTAGGGCTGCAGCATCATTATCCTAATGTCTGGCTAAATCTGGCACAGCTCTATATTGGGAGTCTTGTAATTTACACACGTTTTATAAAAAGCAGACAAAGGCATCCGGAACTCTGGCAACAGGGGATGCTCCCAGTACATGTTCCTTTGAGGTTTAAGCAGGAGACCAAATGATGTATCTTAGCCAGCAATTTAAAAAGAAGAAAAAGATATACCTCATATAAGGATCAACACTGAGAAACACTGATTCAAGCAGCAACTCTGCAACAAAAGACAAAGCAAATTCCTGGTCATTAGCAGGCAGTAAAGCATAGTTTCCACAAGTCAGTCAGTCAACAAAAGCTATAGGAATTCCTGACAGCTCAAAACCCCCATATCCCATTATCCTTTAAGGAAGAACTACCAGAAACAACGACTACATCTATTAGCTTTGTCTGGATTATTGCTGTGCTGTTACAAAAGACACTTTCTGTAGTGTCTCTTTAGCAGGCTAGTTTCTTTTCAACCCTGTTTTTCTTTATCTGCCTCCTCTCTCTATAGGAGGCTCAAGAGGTCAGACCCCCTAAGCAAAACATTCTTACTTTCGACCCAGATATAAAATGCCTTCCCATGATTCAACCAGCAGAGGGTAGTAAGAAACCTTGGCACAGGTCAAATATAAACACTGCTTTGCTGCCTTAAATAGAAAGCATTAGGCTATCTTTTCTAGGTAGCCTAATCCACCTTGCTGTCTCTAAGGCCACTAGTTCTTGTGAAATATACTGTTAAACAAATTTTAATTTAAATTCTCATTCACACAGCAGTTTTAGCTGTTCATCTCCACCTAATAATACTTTTCATTGCCTATGCTGCAGTGGTCTAGCTAGTACAAGCTAGAAATATACTCGGATATAAATATTTTCCCGTTACTGAGAGTGAGCAGGAAGAATAGTCAAGGCCATGTAACATCACAAGAAAGGCTGTCTGCTTTAAAAGTGTTAGTCTAGTATGAAGTTATGCCTCTTCTTGCTGTAGGGATTAAAATGGGAAGGAAGAAATGACTCCATGTTCTTAAATACTCACAGGCATGAAATTTTTAAGTGTGTCTGAATGCTATAGAAGTACAGGTGCTATGAAAACACTTGAATGTATATGTAAGAAGAAATCACCTTTAAAACCTTTAAGTTGTAAACATAACTAGTACTTTAATGCAATTGCTTTGGGGCACCTTCTAAACTGGAGTAAATTTTGTAAAGGACAAGTGGCAGGGTGAGGTTCAAGACAACATGGTATGGATGTCCATGTGAAGCCATAAATGGCTTCTTTTATCATTCTTTTATCAACAGCTCTTGCATGGAGTAAGTTATCATATTCCCTACTCTTTTCAAAATGGAGAAACACAGGAATAAAACCTGTGCATTTTTTTCTCTTTTTATTCACTCTCTTGCTGTCACAACAGGTCAAATATAACAGATTAGCACTGGCAAAAAAACAGATGTTGAATGCAGACAGAAGTCTTGCCTCGTTGCTTCTTAAAATGAAAGACCGACCCTCATTGACTCCAGCCCCAAGGCCTCCCAGCTGCAGGCTCACTCCCACCCCAGTCACTCTGCTCTCCCCCAGCACTATCCTCAATACCTTCCCTATCAGCATGAAAAAAATCCAGTGAAAACCTACTCCTAGAGGCTACCATCTCCTCCAGCTTTCTCCAAAGAATTTTGCAAAATAAAGTAGATTAAAACCTTTCATCAGTAAAGCATGTTTGGGTTTTACTACAGTTATCTCATTTGCTCTGTGTTACGGCTGAGTTCTCTCTTTCTAAATTAAACGAATTCTGTCTCCTTGCGGCTGTGGGTTTTGAGGGCGTATCACTTCAGCAATTTTCTCCAGTAAGCTTCATTTGCAAACACATTCGAATGCCTTTGCCATCACGTGTAATTAGGCAGTGTGAGACTGAGAGGCATGCCACAGCCACTGCGTGCTAGAGTTAGAAAAGCTCAGTCACTGTTTCTAAGGGTATTATCAGAAGGCAGCATGACTTAAACCCCACCAAACCCATCAGCATACATGTTCTTGAGCAATCATCCTTCTCTGCTAAGGTGCATGGCTTGCCACAAGCCGTGCCAACCCATTTTTGAAAATCCAAGCCAGAGAAACATACAAGCAGTTCTACAGATGCACAGCCATTTGTCAGCAACCAGACAACCTCCGGAAAAAATAAGAACAGGTGGCACTGCACTTACCTCCATCCTTTAGGTTTGGCAGCTCTATCTTTTTCAGGTCAAAGTCGCTGGTTTTGGGGAAACCCTCAAAATGCTTCTTCAGAACCCACACCTTGGCAGTCACCATCCTGCACAACAAACAGCACGGCCAAAGATCGCCTGTCAAAGAAATGCCCAATGGTGCTGGGCTTGCTCATGGGGGCTGCTTTAGACTTTATGAAGCGGAAAAGTATCCTGATAACGTGCTGTCACACAAGACAGCTTTTACTTGCATCCTGTAGCAATATTGCCGGATCAAGAAAATACTTGAAAAGCCCCCTCATTGCCTAAGCAACCCAGAGCTTCCTGCGACCTGCTGGACCTCCCTGCCTGCTGTCAGCAAGCCCTGGTGTGGGAAGTCAGCCCCAGCAGGATGTACGGCTCCCACTCTAATGAAATTGAAGAGGGAAAATCTACTAGTTTAAGGAGAAAAAAAAAATCCTGGAAGGAAGAAAAATAAAACACTTAAACTCACTCTTTTGCCCTGATTACATGGGGTGAGTACTGAACCTAAACTTTTATAAGCTTGAACAAAAGTGCAAGTGAGAAATACAAAGGTAAGAAAGACCTCTTTCCATGACACCCTGTATGTTGAAAGAAAACGCTTCTCCAGTTGCCAAGCTCAGGACTTGGAACTGGGAGCACATTGTCACCAGTATTTTCCATACAAGATGGAAACAAACAAATGACTTGCATTTGTTTTACCCTCACAGCCCCTTTTTCCTTCCTATAAGCAAGTGTATCAACAAGGGCAAAGAAAGAGAAGTTTATACTTAGAGCAGGTAGGTGGAAAACTGTCTTCTACTGACAAGGCCAGTCAACAACCTTCTGCACCTGACTCGGTGGCTGGACTCCTTCAGTCACACACACCTCCTAATAGGTGATGACATCTGCTTTTATCAACTGAGCAGGTACTGCCCGCAGTCCACTTCCCCAGGAGCAAGTGCAAATCCTCAGAAAACCTGGCACAGGGCACACTCAACGTGATTCACCTTTCTCCTATTAAGATTTTACATCATCCTTACAGACTGCTCCAATTCAGCGCGCAGCCAGTTGCACAGGAATGTTCTGCAATATGCCAAGCTAAACACACAAAACCCATGGTCCTAGAAACCACAAAATACTGCAGTCTGGAGACTGAGACTATCCCCCAGGGCAGGAGTTTCTTCAAACCACATTTTACCAGTCCAGCCCTAAAACTCCTAAGAGTTCTGCCACTGAGGAAAAAATATCTAATTAAAAATGAATATAAAATTCATCATTCAATCCATCAGTTAACATAGCGAATGATCCATACATATGCCACTACCACAAGGGAACACTATCATGACATTTACATAGTGAGATGCCTGCAGGATCTCAAAGGACATCCATACCCATGTGTGTGCTCTGCCATCTTCACTGTTCCCAGTGTACACACCAAAGGATCAGAGCTTGTGTGGCTACACCTCGGCATGCTGGGATCTCTGTGCATTGCAGAGCCACCTTAAGAAACAGTAGCAAGCTGTGGCATTTTGCCTCGACTGTGTTGCAATGAGGCATGTGGCATGGGAGAAAACTTTGTCCAGGGACTATCTGTCTTCAGCTTTTATTTTTCTTGTGAAAATATTCAAGTAGAATATGAGGGTGGAAAGTGTAGAGAGACCAATATGTAGCGGCATATTTAACTACAAAACACCTGAAGGCAAAAGTACTAATTAGGAACAGAGACCTGAGAAAATAAACAAAACTTTTTAAAGACATACAAGCAAGGACCAGGGAGAACAGGGCAAGCTCTCCATTATTCAGATAAAAGCAAAAGCCACCAGACCCCATAAACTCATCAGCACTCAGCAACTTTCTGTGATGAACCAGGGATACTCCTGGTTCCTCACATTAGGAGCGTGTGCTGGGGAAATCACCTATATCGGGACACGTATCATCAAGCTCACAGTCAAAGCATCCCGCATTCCTTAAGCAAGCAGCCAAAACCAGCATTCCTCACATCCCACATACAATCACAAGAACCAACGTCACAGAAAAGTTATGTACAGCGACTGCCATCTGACTTACAAATGTTTTTTCTTAAAAAAAAAAAAAAAGCACTCCCCTGGCATTTCCACCTGCTGCTGCATTTGCTTTGGTATCAACCGTGCTTATCTGTACTTTTCAGTAACAAAAGATATTGCGACACTGCAGCAACAAAGCAAACTCAGCAAAGGGGCTTACAAGAGCAAAAGGTGGGTTCAGAGTAACACAAAACTGATCCCGCTCACTCGCTTACACCCACAAAGGGTGCTTTTGTCACAGCAGCGTGCCCTGCGTTCAGGTGTTGTCCCACAAGCGGGGTCCGGTACCCGGTGTACAATAAGCCAATCTTACACACAGAGCCGAGATATTTATTTATCTGGTGTTTGCGCAAAGATGGGTGCCAGGTGGTAATTCCACAAAGGTAGCATCCCACACAAAAGAACTACAGCGTATTTATACTGTTACAGGATTAGCAAAAAACCCGCCTAAGTTCATGCTCGCTGGTGAGTTGTGTTCAAATTAGCCTCGCTTGCCATGTAAATTAGCACGCATGCTCCTTGCAGGCGTGGGGGACAAGTCTTTCCAGTCTTGAATTGAGTCGGTGGTCGCGATCTCCCCCTGCCGCCTTTCCCTTTCCCCTAGTTGCCGCAGTTTTTTGCTGACTTCTTGTTTCTTTGGCAATCATCTAGCCTCCGACGCCTTCCAGGGCAGGATGTTCCCCTTTTATCAGTCTTCCACTTCTTCAAGGGCACAGTCGTCGTAAGGCGTGCATTGTTTACACAAGGTAATCAGGCCAGTGCAATGAAGACCTCAGTCTAGGTATTAACCCAAACATATGGCTACACAGGCACAGGTACTCAAGCGCTCCAGCCAGGAATGACTGGGGACAAGGGATGCTGGCTAGGTTGGCAGCCACAGGCTGATGTGCCGTTTCTACCCCAGGGAGCCAACAGTGATTCAGAAATGCTTTGTCTCCCACCCTGTCCCACCTCTGTGAGTCATCAGTATTGACTCCCTGCTTTTTGTCTCTTTTGTCTGCATGCCTCAAGGCTCCAGCCCTGTTCTTTACATTCTCACCACCATCTCTTAATAGCTTGGTTCTTCACTTTAGTCTGAGTACAGGAACATGCTGCCCCTTGTTTTAGGCTGTCCTTTGTTTTCCCTACCTGGTCCTCTAAGAAGCTGCACAAAGATGTGCTGTAATCTAGGTGCCATCAGTATTGGCCATTTCTCCCTCTCTTCTGCTGTTCCTTCTGGTGCTTCCACACTCAGACCTCCCATTCACACCAATCTTCATATTTCTATCAAAAATGTCTACTTTTTGTGATACACAGATTTTTCAGCAGAGCAATGATCCCTCCTACAAACAATACTGAAAGGTTAATTTCACTGCGCCATTTTTATTACATTCAGACCTAACTTTGGGAACAGGACAAATTTTCTGCTGACCACTTCTCACCTTCTATTGAAATCACATTGTTGTAAATAGCTGTGAGATAAACAGCTGGATTAATCAAGCATAGGTCAAGCATACAAGCCCTAAGCTAACGACCACATCGTGAGATAGATAATAAATAGCAGAAACCAGACAAGGACAACCAGAACTGTAACAAAGGGCAGGGATGAGCCAATCTGTGACCACGTAAGGAAAAGTTCACCTCCTGCAGAGACCACCAGAGACCACTAGAAACCATCCAAGACCCCTGTAGAATCTCCTAAAGGACTCAAAACGCATGCATGAAAGACTATGCAGATATTATAATTAGTTCTGAGAAATGTAATGAATATGTATGATTATTCCAAGAAATGTGATGCATACATATATCGAAGAACCATATAAGGGATGGTTGATGCAACATACGGTGTGCATGCTAGGTGGAGAGATCCCCCATGCACCCGGTGCTAAATAAACAATGCCTGCTTTTTAATACACCCAGTGTTAACGAGTTTCATTCCCGATTTTCAGTGACAACATTATTATAGCCACTTCAAGGCCAGGTGTGCTTTCTGTGGGCTGTAAAACAAAAAGCTCCAAACCAAACAGAAAAGAGAACACAGACACACACTTGATGAATGGATTCACAAACCAATTTCCAGGTTAACAAACCAAGATTATTTTGTATGTTTAGATATAAAATCGTAAGAACTGGTAGGGACTACATTGCTTAAGCATATTAAAGAACTTTAAAGTATAAACAGCAGTGATGCAACATTGGTGGGGTCCAGTAAAAGCATTACTGGACTAAGCATGTGATAGCCGCCATCGCAGCTCCAAGAGCAGTAACATTGTGCTGTAAAACTACTTTGTTGTCAGTGTCAGTGGGTTTGAATAATACATTTATTTTATGTGTTTTCTGTATAAAGTGTTTCATAGACCCTTACAATCATTACTACGAAGAGGCAGCTATGATAAAAACTTGAGAAAAGACAGTCCATGAAGGTAATAAAAACTCTTTGAAAAATAATTCATTTATAGCAAATCCCAGGAAAAAATTAAGGAGATGCATTTCTACCTGATATTCTTACGGAAGAACAATTAAAGCTTTTCTGAAATTGAAGTCCAAGACAGCATTTATTCTGATGTCCTTCAAACCCTCCTTGTCCTCTGGTCTAGCCCATCAAGCTAGCAAAGAATAAAGTTTCACATTAATCTCTATCAACTTTTTCCATAAAATCAGACACGTAGGAAAGAAGTAATGGATTGGGGAATCTCAGCTTTGTGCACTAACAATATACGTAAGAAAGCACAGATCCAATCTGTGTTCAGACACTGCAGTTGGTGCAAACTGTAGCAGAGCTGCAAGCAAAGCACCTTCACACAGGTTATCACAGCTCAGTCCCCAAAATCAGCGCAGGAAAGGAGGTTCTCAATTCAGAGGAAAATGGGAGAGAAGGAGGAAGAGGTGAAAACTAGGATCCTGTAGTAGATACTAGCAACTGGAAAAGAATTTCAGGAATAAAAGAGAGGAGAGACAAGTCTTAGAAAATTGAAAGAGTTTGACTGCAGGCTGAGGAGCTGGTGGTGATACCTGAAATCTGGGAATCTTGACATTAAAGTAAAAGAGTAGTAAAGCTCTCAAGGGAGCATGAGTCAAACCAGCAAAGTTTACTTTCCTTAAGTAACCCCAACTAACATTTGTATCTTGTGTGGTATGGTTTCCTAGCCTGGGCTTGCCCAAATCTAACCTTGAGGACAAAATTGTCTTAGAAGCCTGCCAGTTACAAGTAAGTCCAATTCAAATTTGGGGTTAGCTTAACAGTTCATCTTGCTGCCAGTCACAATTTGCAGATAATGCCTGTGGTACTTGTTCCTTTTATCTTCATTCTGAAGCAGGAATAGCTATGCTCCCAGCTACACTGGAAGAAAAGGGTATGATTAAAAGCTAAGTAAAGTGTATCTCTCAGACATAATTAATTTGTAGATCAGGGCTAAGGAAAAAAACACCAATCACCACAACAGCAAAGTTGTTCAGGAAATCACCATCTCATCTAGTCCCTTCCTCCAGATCAATAAAGGCCTGTAGTGCATGTAAAAAATATGCTGGGGAAGACAGTCTTGGTTATTCCTGCCTTCCATGGGATTGCTTTTGCTCAAGGACCTGGGTGCACTTGGTGGATAATGAGGAAGGATGGGGAAGTCCAATGTTTACCTCAAGGGGATTTGATTTTGGGTGAGAATAGCCAATGATTTGAACTGTATGATGTTAATCGCTACATAATATTATACATCGTATCAATGATATTACAATAAGAATCATCCAGATTAATGAAGAATGAACTTTGATGAAACTGAGCAAGAACAGTGATGATGGAACCAGAACTGACTTCAACATGAAACAATCCAATGTCGCATACCATCTTTCCTGCCCTGAAGGACTGTTATGATAGATGGAGCCCAAAGTCATGGACTAAATGAACACAACAAACATTTTATAGGGATGGGCCATCGACTAAGGGAATGATATCTGTGTGTATATATACCAAAAGACAGGAAAAGGGGTGGTGATTAATGGGAATGTATTGGAAAGTGGGCGACCTGGGCATGATGTAGATGGTACAGAATAAGGGGTGGATACTGTCCTGGTTAATCTGTTATTATCTCAAACCTTTCAAGCCCCACATTGGGCACCAAAATGGACTGTCGTGGTTTAACCTCAGCTGGCAACTGAGCATCACACAGCCGCTCACTCACTCTTCCCCCTCCTGGTGGGATGGGGGACAGAATCAGAAGCATAAAAGTGAGAAGACTCATGGGTTGAGATAAGAACAGTTTAATAAGGGAAATAAAAAACAACAACAATAATAAAAGAATATACAAAGCAAGTGATGCACAATGCAATTGCTCACCACCCGCTGACTGATGCCCAGCCAGTCCCCGAGCAGC
>NW_008825208.1:5850946-5853053 GCF_000699105.1 Pygoscelis adeliae
GGAAGCTGAAAAGTCCTTGACTAGTGTAAGCACTGCTTAGTGACAACTAAAACATCGGTGTGTTATCAACATTGTTCTCACACTAAATCCAAAACACAGCACTGGACCAGTTACTAGGAGGAAAATTAACTCTATCCCAGCCAAAGCCAGGACCATACTTTAAAAAACAAAAAAACAAACAAGAAAAACTTGAAAGGACTTCTTGGCAGTAGAGATTGCCAAGGGAGTCATAATCCAGAGGCTACCCTGGGATTCCTCATCCATTACAGCATTACCAATTACCTGGGAGTGAATATGGCCTCAAATCATAAGTCCCTGGACGTCTTAGCAAAAATTACCTGTTCCTCCCCTCTGGCTTAGCTATTACAATGCTTTCTCAGAAATTATTTTTTTCCTATGCTGAAAAACAAGGTAAAGGCAAACCACTCCCACGCTACTTTTGGCAGACACCATACTGCAAATATCTGAGCAAGCATGACGCTGCATTGTGAAACAATAAAGCTGCAACTTCACTTCTTTATGCAATGCTATGAAGCCCTGGAAGGAGGTCAAAAATTGGAGGTGAGTAGTCATCACTCAGTAAAAAGACTGTGCCATTCTGCACTTTGTTACAAGGCTGCAATTCCAACAGAGATTCAACAGTCCTGCAGAGCAAGCTCACATGGGGAGGGGAAAAGGGAAGCCAAGATCTGTACTGAAACAGGTCAGCTGCCCTTCAGCTCTCAGAAATTGCACATAAAATGAGAATCTTAAGAACTACATTGGAGAAGAAAGAATAAGCAAGAAGCCCACAGATAGGAAGGAAGACAGGATGCTGCAGGTGACCTGGGCTGACAAACCAAGCCAAAGCTTCTTGAAGGGTCAGCTGTGATTCCTTGATCACTGTGGGGCATTATCTTAAGCTTCTTTCAAGCACCCTTTCTACTTCCCCCTCGCTTAAATGTTGATACAGTCCAAGCACATGCTGCAACATCACTAAATGCAAAATTTCATCAAAGCTGTTGAGATATACTGCAGCACAGTTTCACTTCTTACATTTGCAGGGACATGCCTGTTAACGGCACCACAGACAGAAATGTTTCATTTGCTTGATTTTACAGCAGCCAAAGAAAACTCTTTTTTTTTTTTTTTTAAAAGCTCCATTAAGCTTAAATTTCTAGAAAACTCCATTTAAATTAAACCCTAAACTTTTGACTACACCAAGCAAGCAATTTTGTTTTAGGGGAAAAAGGTAAGAAATCTCATCCTGGTATCTGATGCACATGACTGGCAAACTGGTAACAACAGACAAGGAGAAGGCTGAGGTACTCAACAACTTTTTTGCCTCAGTCTTCACTGGCAATCTCTCTTCCCACACCTCTTGAGTGGATGGACCACAAGACGGGGACTGAAGGAGCAAAGTCCCTCCCGCTGTAAAAGAAGATCAGGTGTATGACGACCTGAGGAACCTGAACATACATAAGTCTATGGGACCTGATGAGATGCATCCCAGAGTCCTGAGGGAATTGGCTGATGTAGTTGTCAAGCTACTCTCCGTGACATTTGAGAAGTCATGGCAGTCAGGTGAAGTCTCTGGTGACTGGAAAAAGGGAAACATTGCACCCATTTTTAAAAAGGGTAGAAAGGAGGACCCTGGGAACTACCGACCCGTCAGCCTCACCTCTGTGCCTGGGAAGATCATGGAACAGATCCTCCTAGAAGCTATGCACTTCTATGCTAGAAGGCACAAATTGGAGAGAGATGGATTTGATGGGTGGACTGGTTGGTGGATGAGGGTATGGTCGCATCCAGAGAGTAGTGATCAACGGCTCAATGTCCAGATGGAGATCAATGACAAGTGGTGTCCCGCAGGGGTCCGTACTGGGACCGGTACTGTTTAATATCTTCATCAATGACACAGACAGTGGGATCGAGTGCACCCTCAGCAAGTTTGCAGATGACATCAAGCTGAGGGCTGCGGTCGACACGCCAGAGGGATGGGATGCCATCCAGAGGGACCCGGACAAGCTCGAGAAGTGGGCCCGTGTGAACCTCATGAGATTTAACAAGGCCAAGTGCAAGGTCCTGCACCTGGGTCGGGGCAACCCCCGGTATCAACACAGGCTGG
>NW_008825208.1:5853646-5858896 GCF_000699105.1 Pygoscelis adeliae
CCAATGCCCAGCCAGTCCCCGAGCAGCGGTCACCCCTCCCCCAGCCAACTCCCCCCAGTTTATGTACTGAGCATGGCGTCATATGGTATGGAATATCCCTTTGGCCAGTTTGGGTCAGCTGTCCTGGCTGTGCCCCCTCCCAGCTTCTCGCTGGCAGGGCATAAGAGGCTGAAAAGTCCTTCACTAGTGTAAGCACTAAGCAATAACTAAAACGTCGGTGTGTTATCAGCATTATTCTCATACTAAATCCAAAACACAGCACTGTACCAGCTACTAGGAAGAAAATTAACTCTATCCCAGCTGAAACCAGGACAGATGGGGACAAACTTTTTAGCAGGGCCTGTTGTGACAGGGCAAGGGGGAATGGTTTTAAACTAAAAGAGGGTAGATTCAGACTAGCTAGAAGGAAGAAACTTTTTACAATGAGGGTGGTGAAGCACTGGCACAGGTTGCCCAGAGAGGTGGTGGATGCCCCATCCCTGGAAACATTCAAGGTCAGGTTGGACGGGGCCCTGAGCAACCTGATCTAGTTGAAGATGTCCCTGCCCGCAGCAGGGGGGTTGGACTAGATGACCTTTAGAGGTCCCTTCCAACCCAAACTATTCTGTGATTCTGTGATCATTCCTCCTTTCCTCCCTCTATATGCTTGCTTGCTCCCTCAGAAAGCATTCTCCTTTGTCTAATGAAGCACGTATCTTCCACCATCAAGGCACCTGCAGGGTTTCCTTTTCCTGTGTGCCAAACAAGGTTTGAGAGTTACACCCCCCCAGACAATATTCACTTCAAATGAAATGCATACACATACAGCTTGCACAGCACGGACCTTCCTCCCCTGTAAAAGCAGACTAAAACACAGTCCCTTTCTCAAATTTATATCCAGCCCAGCACAAGAAAACTTGAGAGAGTTAGAGCAAGGATTACATCCACCACTGGAGTTTAAAACACTAAATCTGCAGGCTTGAAAGAAAAATCCTTGAACTCCCCCTCACACCCCCTGTTCTTAGCCTGCCTGCCTTTCCTCTGGTGCTTTGTGAAGATCAGCACCTCTCCAAATGTGCAAGACTGACAGTTGTCATGGTGAATCCCTGAGGGGAGCTTCACACGATTTTTACACAAGCAGAGATTGAGAAGACAGTCCTTCTCCAGACTTCTGGTTTCTCTGGCTAAAGATTTTCCCATCTGAGAACCCTGAGCACGCACTGATCTGTTGCCCTTGTGTGCTGAGGGGGACTGCTGGCCTTTTAGGGTCTCGCTCTCTCCTCCAGGACCCTTCTTTTCAAGGGTTGTAAACCTTAATGGGAATATCATCTCATGAGACGTATAGGCTCGGGCAGATAGAAACCTTCTACCCCACAAGGAGACTGCAGTATCACCACAGAAGAAACAATATCTAGTCAATATTCAACTTGTCTAGATTAGAAATGTACTTTAGTCCTAGTTATCTGACAGAAGGAAGGTCAGAATTTCTAAATGGCCTGCTTAATATTTGGTCTGGTGTTTAACCTTTGTTCTTGCTTTCCTTCCCAAAATGTAAGATTAGTGAATTTCAATGTGCTAATCAAACTTTGAATAACTGACTGGATTTGCCATTCACCTGTGGTCCCAAATTCCCCAGGAAACTGAGCCATAACGTACATTAGTGGATCTCAGATGCAAGGAAATCTGTACCTGCTTTAGACTGAAAGAAGCATGGTTTTTCACATGGAGAACATTTAAGCAAATAAAGCTGCATAAACAAAGCAAATAATCAGATATAAACAGGTCACTGATGCAATCTCCTGTACTACCCTTATAGCCAAACTGGTGAGATAAATTGGTAGATAAATGGACAAGAAGGTAAAGGACTGCAGGATTGTCCTCAGTGGGACAAAGTCCAGTTGGCAGGCCATTACTAGAGGCATCCCTCGGGGATCATATTGGGAGCCATAATGTTTGATGTCCTTATAAAAGACCTGGACAGTCATGACCTGGAAGGACAGAGTCCTTCCCCACACCCTGAACTGGGACCCAGCTGCATCTGGAGTGCTCCCCACTACAAGAAAGTGTTGTGGATTAACCCAGCCGGCAGCTAAGCACCACACAGCTGCTCGCTTGTTCCCCCCTGGTGAGATGGGGGAGAAAATCAGAAGAGTAAAAGTGATTGGCGTCAGCTGTCCTGGCTGTGTCCCTTCCCAGCTTCTTGTGCACCCCCAGCCTACTTGCTGGTGGGGTGGTGTGAGAAGCAGAAAAGGCCTTGACGCTGTGTAAGCACTGCTCAGCAGTAACTAAAACGTTGGTGTGTTATCAACATTATTCTCATACTAAATCCAAAACACAGCACTGTACCAGCTACTGCAAAAAAAAATAACTATCCCAGCCGAAACCAGGACAGAAAGACACTGACATACTCGAGCAAGTCCAGTGTAGGGTCACCAAGATGATGAAGGAACTGGAAAATGTAACAGACAATGAAAAACTTGAGAGAAATGGCTTTGTTCAGTCTCCAGAAACAAAAGCTACGAGGAGATTTACTGCTTTCTACAGCTGCTTAGTAAGACAGTATCGAGAAAATGGAAACCGGCTCATCTGAGGGGAGCGCACAGCGACAGGGTAAGAGATGATGAGTGTAGTTTGCAAGACCGTATTCTCCAATGATACATGGAAAGTTGTGGGATTTTTCCCCGCCAAACTATGACCAAGTCAGATATTGGAACAGATTGCCTGAAGAGATTGTGGAATCTCCATCTTTCAAAATGTATAAAACTTCACATGCCTGTGAGCAATCTGATCAGTCTGGTCTGACTTTGCCCATGTGTACAGACTACAGGGGGGAATGAGCGACCCCCCAAAATCCCTACCAACCTAAATTATTCTTTGACTACATAATGGCAACTAGCACTCAATTCATAATTAGCTCTTGGTACTACAACTAGTGCTTATTTCATATGAACAACTATGAGCATGAACACCTTAAGAATTAAATCAGTATTAGGAGCAAGCAAAGTTATAATTTCATATTTATTTATTATTGTTGGTTTTACTTATTATTCAGTGCAGGTTTCTACAGGATACTCTTCAAAATACCTGAAGAACCAGAAAACTCTCATAGGAGATTTACTCAGGATGTACACACCCTAATGTCTTTCATCAGAACTGAGTCCTGAGAAGAAAAAAAACCAACAATTATCTCCTCTGAACCAAGAATCAACAGCACTATAGAATGATTTGCAAAAAAGACACCAAAATCCAAAAAACAACCCTTACAGTATTTGTCTACTCAAAAGGCTTAGTGTTAAATTCATCCCATGAAATAAAAAGAAACAGGTGTCGCTATACCAAAATAAAACATTCTTTCATGTATCTGCTGTGACCATGCTTTCAGTCCTTAGAGATTCTAGTGAGCACACTAGTGAGTTTCAAAAAACCCACCTCTTTCTGAACTGGTTATATCATTAATTTTGTGCTGCATTATCATGTAGTTACTACAATCAAACCCTTTCCCAATTCTTAAAATACTCATTTCACAAACCAGTGAAGCTATACTATATGTTTACCTTTGTAGAATATCTACTTGTGACTTCAGAGCTAGGAAAGGTATCTGCTATAAATTTGTTATAATGCACATTATGGTATAATACTACTAAAAATTCTCCTAGATAAGCAGCTGCTAAAAATCTTTTCCTTCCTCAAACCACATGCTATATTCATTCCAACATGCTAACCGCGTGTTAAGTAGCAGCAACATTTTTTTTTTTATTCCTTAAAATCGAACACTATCATTAAAATAGCACATTTTACCATTACACCAAATGAAGCACCCAACTTTTAGGGCCTATAAGGTCAAAGCTATTACATAACCATTTAAGAAAGGGTGAAATTATCCCTCTCCCTCATATCATATGCAAATAGAGAACATACATGGTTATCTTTATAGTGGAAAGCCTCTCACATCAGAAGTGGTTCTTCTTTATTTCTATTTTCTTATTTCAGTCTGTAGTTAGCCTGTATGGAAAAGGAGTAGTTGGAGCAGCTACAGCACTGGCTACTCAGCTGCCAGCTCCATCAGCCACATATGGACAATCATTTCGGCCCTTTGAAGAGCAACCGGGTGCCACCTGCAGCATGGTCCAAGCAGCCACCTCTCACAGAAACTAATCAGGAACTCGCCTTCAGGCAAGAAACATGCAAGCATGTTTGCCACAGATCACAGATTCTTTGCCAATCAAAAATGATTCAAAAATCATTTTGTAAGACTTTCACTTCTCCAAATAAAAAGTGGCATTTGATGATGGCTGTATAGTCACATGGTGTATAGTCACATGGTGCCAGTCTGATTCTTCCCCATGTTTCAAAATAATTTTTCTCAGTATGGCATCCAGATGGTAGCAAATGAACAGCTTATAAGACGTCATCAAGTGCTTCCTGGCTACAGTACCTCCAGCAGCAGTGCTGTCACAGTAATGCCTTAAACAGATCAAGCTGCATCCAATGTAATTCCTGAAGTGAGCAGACACACACATTTTTCCCTATAATGTAGACCTGCAGTCTGAATTATTTCAAATTATTAAAATAACTTCAGACTATAAATTAGGTAGTTCAGTACAACCCATTTTACAGCAGCTCCCCAGACCTCAGTGGTAACACTAACGTCCAGCTGACAGTACAACACAGAAGTCCTCTTGCAAAATACTGGTCTATTTTTACAGCATAACTGCAGGAGTTTCTGGAAGGAGTACACGCATTCAGCTGACTTTGCTTCTCCACTCTGACCAATGCAGCCCTGGACGCCTACTGTTCTTCCAGTGACACGCGCTCAAAAAATCTGAATAGGCTCTCTTTATTCTGCTTGAATGGAAACACTTCTGTAAGTCACAGCAAGATAGCTGAACAGGCATAGAGAGTTTGGGGTTTTTTTGGGGGGTAGGGGCGGTGAGAGTTGAAAGTACAGAACTGCGCTTTCTTAATTTTAATGTAATTTAAGGGCGGTACAGAGACACCTCCCGCCGTAGCTTGGAGTTAACACTCAAGCTTCTCAGCCCCACCACATAACCCCACACTAACGCCCAAGTGCCTCCTCACCCACCCCGACCCCCCCCTCTCCCAGGGACCGCGGTCGCATAGCTGCAGCCCCCTTCCCTCCCAGCACCAACAACCGCCATTTTCCACCCGTTCCCGCCCCGGCCACCGTCCCCGTCCGCTTGTCAGGGCTGGAGGGGGCCTTTCTCGTCAGCGCCCGCCCCCCGCGCTCGCCTGACCTGCGGGGCCCCCCCG
>NW_008825208.1:5859267-5882080 GCF_000699105.1 Pygoscelis adeliae
GCAGGGATGGGGCTGTGTTCGCGGCACCTCAGCGCCGAGGCTGTCGTTTTCCTGGGCTTCGGCCCGCCGGTGCGGTGGGGCTGAGCTGATAGCAGTCCTGCAGCCTGGAACGGGAGGCTCCCCTTCTGCCGGGTTCTGAAAGATCCGTGCCTTTCCCTTTCCTTCGCTGGCTGATGGACTAACGGCCAGCTTTGTGAGAAACCAGGGTTATGCCACAGTCTTCATACAGATGTCGTGATGAAGGTTGCGTAAAGTCACGTCGCTTAAAAATTTGAAGTACAGGTTATTGTTGGGATGCTTCCTGGGTCCGGGGTCTACTCGGAATTTTCCCTTTATAAATGCATAATGTTTTTGTTGTAAAAGGCATGTGTTCTTTCTATTTTCTCACACATTTAGCTGTTTGTTTGGCATGCAGTATGATTTGTTTGCTTTTTTTTTCTTTTTTGTCTTTGAAATTTGTAGGATTATAATCCAGATACCTTTCTTCATACTCTTGGGAGGAATACTTTGCAGGTCCCTTCGGAACAGAGAAGATGTACATCAAGTCAATTGTTCTTGAAGGATTTAAATCCTATGCTCAGAGGACGGAAGTCCGTGGCTTTGACCCATTGTTCAATGCCATTACTGGCTTGAATGGTAGTGGCAAGTCCAATATCTTGGATTCAGTCTGTTTCCTGTTGGGAATCACCAATCTGTCTCAGGTAAAGAGAGAGGATGCATTTAAGAAAAGTTTTTCTTCTGTCAGCAACGTTTCATATTACTCTCTTGAGTAATCTCTGATGGAAGACCTGAAGTGGTGCTTCTATCAAAAAAATAGTTTTATTTATTTGGATTTTTCATTACATAAAACTGGTTCTCTGTTGTTCTTGCTCATATTTACATTAAGATTGAATTACAATTTCATCAATATACTACAGTAGCTCAAAGTATGCAGCTTAGAACATTAGGCTAAAAATACCCACTTAAAAGGTAGCTGCTTCAAGACAAAGATCTTTTTCAGCTAAAGGCACTAACTTGTTTATTTGTAATAAACTTTTTCACTTCTGGATTGGGTCTTAAAATTTGGCCAACTGGTTCATCAGAAGAAAATAAAAAGCTGTTTTTCATGCAATGCCTGCTATTTAAAAGATGGTATATCTGCTTTACTCTTATAAAAAAAAATTGTGTGCACTGAGATCAATTAGAATCTCTGGCTTCAGGTGATTTTTTTATTCCCCTCCTTGTAATTATAGACAAATCCAGCAGATCTCCAAGGAACACTTTCTAATTCATTTCCCTCTGAACTGCATTATGAATAACAAATGCTCTTTAAGTAAACGTACTGGTGACTGAACTAGTCGTCTGGCTTTTTTTTTTTTTTAAACATCTATTTAGTTTTTGCCAGGAGTCTCGTGCAGAAACAATTAGCTGGCTCACTAAAACTAGACTGGCACACTCTGCCTGTGGTTTTACAACACTAGCACCTTGCAGCTCCCATATGTCAGTCTCACATGAACTCTTAAATCCACAGCTAGATCTGCATTTTTTTCATTCATTTCTCCAAAACCTACAGTAGCACATTTAAGCTGTGTAATGAATTTCTTTCAGAAATGCATTTATCTTTTCCATGGATTTAGGTGCGAGCTTCCAACTTGCAAGACCTAGTTTATAAAAATGGGCAAGCTGGAATTAATAGAGCAACTGTGTCTATTACCTTTGATAATTCTGACAAGAAGCTAAGTCCACTGGGATTTGAAGCTAATGATGAGATCACCATCACTAGGCAGGTGAGTCTTTAATATCTGTATTGCTTAGTTACCTATACACATTTTTACCATGCTCAACAGAGTGACTTTTCAAGAAAAAAAAAAAAGGTTATTTTTAAAGTCCCTGAGTTTTTGCAGTTGAGGCAGTACTTCTACAGTGTAGTTAGTAACACAAACTGTAGAAGTAAATCCAGTGTACTAGACAAAAAAAATTGGAATTACTTGGGAAATTAGTTTAATATTGTTAAATGTATTATATCAATAATGTTTTCTATGGACTTGTACAGAAACGTAATAGTAATGGAATAATGTTCCTAAAGCAAGTTATAGCTTTCTATTTTGTGACTTTTTTTTCTCCTTTCATATTTTCCTCTTAATATCTGAACTTTGTGTTAAATTTGGTCTCCAAGAACAAAGAAACCTTTATCTTTCTGATGAAGATGTCTCCCAAGTTTAAAAAAAAAAAAAGTGAAAATTTGTGGTTTGGAAATTTTCTTGTCAATATTGCCCTCAGTGACTGATCTTTCTTATATTTTAGTTAGATATTTCAAATGTCTTCAGTCCAACAAGATCTGTTTTGATGTTCTGTATAGTATGCATATATATGTGTATATGCAAAGATTAAATATATGGGATTTGCTCAGATTTTTTATTCATTATTACAGTTTATATTCTCATAATGTCAAATCATTTTTAAATCACTTGGAATTTCTTCCATTTCTTTTCCTTCTCCAGGTTGTCATTGGAGGCAGAAATAAGTATCTTATCAATGGTGTGAATGCTACCAACACTCGCGTGCAGGATCTCTTCTGTTCCGTTGGACTCAATGTCAATAACCCTCACTTCCTCATTATGCAGGTATTGTGTGCATCTTTATAAAATCCAAAAAGAATAGAAGTTGCACTAAATTTGAGGCAGGTTGGATAGTGGAAGAACATTTAATTTCCTAATCAGAGAAAAGCAACTTCTTGTCAAGTAAAAATCAAATGTCTGTTAAGTAGTTAAGATCTCCAGTACAGCATAGTTTGACCCTAAAACACGTGTCTTACAGCACAAGACCTCATGTAGCCCTCACGTAGCAAGCTTTTTCTAAAACATATTCCAATTTTCCTTTTTGTCTCTTTAACAGATAGGTGTTGCTTTTATTATTATGCTAAAAAGACAGAGATTTTCTTTCCTATTATGTGTGTTCTATGTTAGTATTTTGAATGAAGTTGATAAACCTGCCGCCTTAAATCACAATTAACAAAGGAAGAGCTGACCAATTGAAAGGACCCTTATAAACATCAACACAGGGACTAGACAAATCCCTGACATGTTTGCAAGGAATAATAAAACAGAGCAGGATTTACTGTTTCAAATGGAACTGTCACAACTTGTGGGGGGCAGGAGGGGGGGGGAAGGGCAGTTTTGCACCTATTCTGCTTTCCCCTAGTTACATATGAGCTAAATCTCCAAAAAGCCAGTTTATTATTAAAAGCTTATTCAACATCAGCAACTCAGTAAGACTCTAGAACAAAATATGCAGATTACTTCTTTAAGATGTAATCAGGAATGTGGAGCCTAAGATATAAGGGCCATTTCAAGCTTGCTACCTGAAGAAGTGACTTGTTTGAACTTTCAAGAACAGAACAATTGAGTAAACTAGATTATCCTTGTAGCGCAAAAAAAAAAAAAAAAGTTTGAGCTTATAATATAATGTATAAAAATGAGTGGGTTTTTTTGGGTTTGGGGTTTTGTTTTGTTTTTTTACTATTGCATGGTACACAATCACTATTCTTGTTTTATCTTTCTGTCACCAGGGACGAATTACGAAAGTTCTAAATATGAAGCCACCAGAGGTAAGAAAGTTGTGGGAGTGTTTTGTCTTAAGTTTTACTGATTTGTTTTGAATGACAAGAATCAATATTTTGGGGGGGACACAAAAAAAAGGGTATCGGAGGGAGATGAGAAGTTCCACTGAGTTCTGAATTGAACCTATCTGACATAAGAAGAAACATCAAATTTTTGTTGCATTGCTTTATTTTAGATTTTAGCTATGATTGAAGAAGCAGCTGGTACTAGGATGTATGAATGCAAGAAAACAGCTGTCCAGAAAACCATAGAGAAGAAGGAAGCCAAACTGAAAGACATTCAAACGGTACTACATGTTGGAAAGTATACTTTCTTTTCTATTTGTTAAAGATAACTGAATAACTAGTGTAGTGTGGTTTTTAATTATATTTCATTTCTGCACCTGGAACTAGATATTCATGCTTAGACATATGAGAGTTTTAAAAATCTGAATATAAATGTTCTGTTTTCTGTTTCAGGTCTTAAATGAGGAGATCACTCCAACGTTACAGAAACTGAAAGAGGTATGGAAAACTTAGAAGAGTGGTAGGGCCCTTAAAGTACTGAAAAAATACTTTCAGCTACCCTGGACCAGTATGTTGTGGCTAAAACAATAGCATGTTTTCAAGTTTTGTAGAATCTTTTGAGAGAGATCAATTTTTTCTTCTGTCCAAATACAGAAAATGTGACATTCAGGATTTCCAGGAAATCCTAGAGGGCAGTGTATGGAAAAGGAAGAAAACAAGAGAACTAGATAAAAATAAAAGATAAAAACATATCTTAGTTCTTAAAAAACTTGTATCAAGTGATATTTCTGCTGTACAACCAATTATACAAGTATTGTTTTATCTAAGAATTTCCTAAGCAGGCCTGCAATGTACAATACCGAATATATTACTTAACATGGAGAATCCTTCCTTTTATCTACAAATAATAATGTTAGTAGAAGTGCGTAGAAGATGTCTATAACAGTCCTACTTAATATTATTTTTCCATTAAATGTTAGAGGTTTTTTTAATTGGTGTCTTTTCAGGAACGATCATCCTATCTAGAATACCAAAAAGTAATACGAGCAATGGAACATTTAAGCCGCCTCTGTATAGCTTATCAGTTTGTTCTGGCTGAAGAGACAAAGGTATCCTCTGCTGAAGCATTAAAGGAAATGCAGGCTAATGTAGAGAAGCTTCAGGAATCAATGGCTGAAAGTGAAAAGAAGGTGAGACAACTTAATGAAGAAATAGCAGAGATGGAAAAGAAAAGGAATACGGTAAGTGAGAACAGCGTTGTGCTCATCTGAATATGAGGAGTTATATGAGAAGGGAATTATTTTTACACATAATATACCCTTGAATTTTTATCTTCTTCTGGTGGGTTGTTTATAGAGTATGCACTGCTCACTGTCATTCTTAGCCGTTGTCTAAAAGACATCCGTCTAAAGTTTTCATTTGTCTGAAATGCTTTACTTCCAATCTCTGTAAATTAATAATAACTAAAGAATAGAAACTGTTTGCCCTCATGTTTCCACTCTGTGCATTCAATGGTAAGTTTTGCCAGGATTTTTTTTCTCCCTTTTTGTTGATGTCTCAGAAGAAACACACTTCAAGTAGGAAACTCTTGTTCAATAAAAATCAGTACTGACCTCAGTTTTGGGGGCAGTAAATTTGGGTAGATACAGGATGGCCCATAGGGTCTTTGGATGCTTAAGTGCAGCTTTTGTTCAGGGACAGTGTCCCATGATATGGGATGATGTGGGGCTTCAGCAGTGACTTCAAGTTAGTTTGGATTTCAGAGGGAAGAGATATTCTGACCTGTTTGCATTGCAGTCTAACTGCCTGCTTGATCAGGTATTTATCTCTTCTTCTACATATAGCTGTGAACAGATGAAGAAATACTACTAATACTGTATCAGTTTTTTAAGCTAAATTAAATTTCCTTTTTTCTGATTGTAGGAAGTTGGTGGTACACTCCGTTCACTGGAAGATGCTCTTTCAGAAATTCAAAGAATTAATACTAGAGCACAAAGTGCCCTTGATCTCAAGAAGCAGAACTTAGAAAGTGAAGAGAATAAGTATGAAGAACTGGTAAAAAGTATGGAGGAGGTAAGACCTTCGTATATAATTTTCTTTAAACACTAAATTAATTCAGATTGAGGGGGACAGCTGTTTTTTCTTACCTATTATGATAAGAAAAATCCTATGATTGGCAAGAATCACATCAGAAAAGCAGAAACAAATGGTAAGGGCATTGTTTGATTTGTGCAGGATAGGTAGTAGGTTCCCATTGGTTTCTAATGTGATGCATATACAATGAAAGTGCAACTCTTTATGGTTACCAACCTTCTATTAAGCTCAGGAGAAAACCCTATAGCTTTGAAAATATTATGCTCTCTGGACATGTGGTATTCTTAAAATTAAAGGAGACATTTCTGCATTGTGTATTTCTGACAGTTGATTTTTTTTCTATGCAAGAGGAGCACTGAAGAATACTTTACTTTTTAGATATGGGGAAGAAAGAGCTATTTCTCCTAGTTCTTGGGCAGTTGTCATCTCTTCCTGTATTTAATCTTTCTGCAGATCTTCAGTGCCCTCATGGGTCAAGTACGCATTTGAAAACATGCAAAGACAAATTGTAAGATCACAAAATCTGACAAAGGGTCATAGAAATGTAGTTGATGAAACTACTCATAGCTCCTCATCTAAACAACATGAATTTAAAGTTAATGGGACTCAGATTCTCTCTTTTTTGTTTTTGTTCTTTGTTTTGCTGAAGGATGCTAAAGCATTAGTGTCAAAGGAGAAAGAAGTAAAGAAGACGGAGAAAGAACTAAATGCTTTACAGGAAGCAAGTGAAAAAGATGCAGATGCTTTAGCTGTAGCACAGCAGCATTTTAATGCTGTGTCTGCTGGGTTGTCCAGCAATGATGATGGGGAAGAAGCTACTCTTGCTGGGCAGATGATGACCTGCAAAAATGAAATCAGCAAGGCAGTAACAGAGGCTAAACAGGTAAGAATAAAAGCTCTGCTTGTCTCAGACTAGCCTTCCTGCTTCTTTTCTAAATTGTCTGAAAACCAAATGACAGACTCTTGAAAGGTCAGTGAAAAGATTTGCAGAATATCTATGCAAGATATTTTACAAGTTGGCATATGTATTAAGGTAACTTTTTGATAAAACAGGTCATTAAAAAAAAATAATCCTTGCATAAATATAGACAAATAGGCAAAAGCTATAACATTGCTGTGAGGAAGTATAGAAACTGGCATTTGAGGCATAAAGTAGGACTCACAGTAACCAAATGACTGATGGTATTGGATAGGAAGAGATTAAGACTGCTGTCCATGATATGCATTCATACTATTGAGATTTCTACAGTAAAACTTAGTGGGATCAAAATTAAGATGCTTGAGACCGTGAATGGAGAGTTCAGAAGAAACTGTTTTCTCCTCAGTTAAATTGTATGCTAGCAACATGACTGAGACAGACGCTGCTTCTTTTGTCTTTAAGATAAGAAACCTCTGCTGGGGTAGTTCTCACGGTGGAATTTAAATTGTCAAAGTTGAAAGTGCACCTTGCTTGTCTCACTTAAGGAAAAACTCTTCTGGGAAAAATAACAAGGACAGCTGTGTCCCACATTATTTTACCTTGTTTCTTCTTGGACTCTATTCATGTGCTAATATGAGTTATTGTATCCAAATACATGATTTATGGTTTTGTTTCCAAATCACCTGTGCCCTTACTTTCAAAAGCCAAGGCTGCTTTGTGGCATTTCTGCAACCAGTGGAGACTTTTACAAATTATATGAGCACCTTGTTAGTGCAAGTGTTCTAAATCTGCACCTGCAAGATTCTCTGAAGATCTTCTGGTTCTGTATTTTCTTACTCCCTACAGGCTCAAATGAAGTTGAATTTTGCACAACAAGAATTAAAGACAAAACAAGCTGAAGTTAAAAAGATGGACGGAGGCTACAAGAAAGACCAAGAAGCACTTAAGGCTGTCAGAAAAAAAAAAGAAATACTAGAGAACCAAATGAAGAAGCTGAACTATGAAGGTCTGTACAGACTTCTGGTATATAATTATGGGGGAATCTGAAAAGGAATATGGAAGTGTGGTGGGTTGACCCTGGCTGGCTGCCAGGTGCCTACCAAGCCGTTCTATCACTCCCCCTCCTCAACTGGACAGGGGAGAGAAAATACAACGAAAGGCTCTTGGGTCGAGATAAGGACAGGGAGATCGCTCAGCAATTACTGTCACGGGCAAAACAGCCTCAACTGGGGAAAATTAATTTAATTTATTACCAGTGAAATCAGAGTAGGATAATGAGAAATGGGAACAAGCCTGAAAACCCTTCCCCCCACCCCTCCCTTCCTGGGTTCAACTTCATGCCTGATTTTTCTCTACCTCCTACCCCTGAGCAGTGCTGGAGAATGGGGAATGGGGGTTACGGTCAGTTCATTATGCATTGCTTCTGCCACTCCCTCCTCACGCTCTACCCCTGCTCCAGTGTGGGGTCCCTCCCATGGGAGACAGTCCTCCATGAACTTCTCCAACGTGGGTCCTTCCCACGGGCTGCAGTTCTTCATGAACTGCTCCAGCGTGGGTCCCCCATGGGGTCACAAGTCCTGCCAGCAAACCTGCTCCAGCCTGGGCTCCTCTCGCTCCATGGGGTCATGGGTCCTGCCAGGAGCCTGCTCCAGCGTGGGCTTCCCACGGGGTCACAGCCTCCTTCGGGCATCCACCTGCTCTGTCGTGGGGTCCTCCACGGGCTGCAGGTGGATATCTGCTCCACCTTAGACCTCCATGAGCTGCAGAAGGACAGCCTGCCTCACCATGGTCTTCACCACGGGCTGTGGGGGAATCTCCGCTCCAATGCCTGGAGCACCTTCTCTGACCTTGGTGTCTGCGGGGTGGTTTCTGTCACATATTCTCACTCCTTTCTTCCCGCTGCTGTTGCACAGCAGTTTTTACCCCTTCTTAAATATGTTATCACAGAGGTGCTATCACTGTCACCGATGGGCTCAGCCTTGGCCAGTGGTGGGTCCGTCTTGGAGCCATCTGGAACTGGCTGTGTCGGACACAGAAGCAAAGGAAAACAAAAAGATTTACTCTCTGCTTCCTATCAGCAGGCAGTGTCCAGCCACTTCCTGGGAAGTAGGGCCTCAGTACGCGTAGCAGCTGGTCTGGAAGACAAACGCCTTAATAATGAATGCCCCCTCCCCTCCTCCTTTCTTAGCTTTTATTGTTGAGCACAGCTTCATATGGTATGGAATATTGCTTGGGTCAGCTGTCCTGGCTATGCCCCTCCTAGCCTCTTGCCCACCCCCAGCCTACTGGCCGTTGGAGGGACAGCCTTGATGCTCTGTGAGCACTGCTCAGCACTAGCCAAAACACTGGTCAACATGTTCTAGAAATACAAAGCACAGCGTGATGAGGGCTGCTATGGGGGAAGTTAACTTCATCCCAGCCAGACCCAGTACAAGAAGGAACTGAAAAACCAAGTATGCTGCTTTCATGCACAAAGAAATTTCTCTGGTCAAAGCTCTGCAAGCTCTTGTCTTCCACAGATAAGAATTTAAAATAATTTGATTTTATAAACTTTAGGCCAAATCTTTTAAAGTTTGATGGAAAATTTAAATTCCATCTAAAATTTAGTGGAAAAAGTGACCAACCACCCTATTCCTTCCTGGTTTTCCTACCTAAAACAGTTCTTAAAGTTCATTTTTCATTCAGGTAACATTTGTTGCAGAAGCTATTCAAAACCGTAAATAGATATTCCAGAATGACATTCAGAGAAGCACATTAGACTTTAAACTCTTTCTTTGCATGTTTGGTATTGTGATGGTGTTAATTTATCTAAACTGGAAATTTACAAAGAATTCTAGAAAGTCTTTCAATTAAGTATTTTCTACCTATATGTAGATAAACAGTGTAGCATACCAATTTTTAAGCTAATAGATTTTTGTGCTGTGGATGTTTGTCTACTTCTTGTGTTCAACTCCTAAGAAGAGAAAGAAGAAGCCCTTTTAGCAAAAAAGAAGGCATTGGCTTGTGACATCAGCCGACTGAGAGAATTGCATGAAGGCTTAATGGCAAAGTTTCCTCATCTACAGTTTGAATACAAGTAAGATCTCAGTGTGATTCTAAAAGATGTTTGAAAGTGCTTTTTGGGGCATTTTATGCATGGCTTATGGGACTTGGAGTGTAATTCCATTAATTGCTTAGCTGTTGCTTTCCTTTTAGTGCCAGTGAATAATGACTAATTTACCTGCGATGCAAGTGAAGGGGGGGAGAGGGGGGAGGGGGGAGGTCAGGAAATGTTAACTGAATTAATGAACAGCAGGGAAAGTGATACAGTCATTCTTAAATGACAGCCTTATCAAAATCACTGGAATTTAAAAGTTTTGTATGATGGTGTTTGCAAGCCATAACTCAACTTCAGTAGCTAAAACCATAGAATACAAAGGTCTAAACTGCAAAAATATGTAATCATTACTTTTCAGAGTCCTGCCTGAGGACTGTGAGTAGACTTGCTCTGTGGAGGTCAACATTGTATCTGTCTCCACCGATGAAATATATGTATCCCCAGATTTATTTGCTTATGTAATAATCAGTCTGAACATATTCCTATAGCTGTGCTAATAATAGGACCCATAAAAATCAATTGAAAATTGCATGAACAAATTATACCAAAATCAGGAAGGACATTCTTCTAATGACTTTATAGCTGACTATTGGGAGGTCTCTTGCCCTGAAGTATTTAATTCAACCATTTTCTGTGGGTTTTTCCTGATAGAATTTAGAATTTCTTATACCAATGTAATAAGCAGTATGAGTTTTTGAATATAATTTTTTTAAGATGTGTGGGAGAAAAATAAATGTGATTATCATAATTTAAATTTATTTTAAGAGATCCGGAAAGAAATTGGAATCCAAACCACGTGAAAGGCCCTGTTGGGTCTCTTATCACTGTGAAAGATCTATCCAAAGCAAAAGCCCTAGAAGCTGTGGCTGGAGGGAAACTCTATAACATTATTGTGGACACAGAGGTATGTTTATTACTTTAATACAGAACTCTGAATGTTGAGATGAGGTCATGCGATTCAGGGTTAGCGAGCATGTGCATTGTTACTGAATGCTTAAGAGGTGGTTTGTACCCATGTACATGTTTAAATTAGGTCAAGAGAGTCATGCATAGTTACTGGCAACAATATATTCCTCTTGCAATGCCCTATTGTCTTACTTTACAAAATCAGTTATGTATTCAGGTATGCTTTGTAACTCTTCTCATTTGAGGTTACTGGCAAAAAGCTCTTAGAAAATGGTGAACTAAAGCGTCGATACACCATCATTCCACTAAGCAAAATTTCAGCCAGGTGTGTTGGACAACACATAGTCAAGTTGGCCCAAACGTTGGTATGTAAATAAATACATTATTTACACTATTTTGCTTGTGTTCCTTTTTCATTTTGTTTCTGTGCTAAAAACATGGGCTTCTTAATGGTTATACTAATAAGAATTTCTATAGGGTTTGAGGGTATCTTGATTTTATTTTTTTCCTTTGTATCCTTTCAGCTATGCAATGTTTAAATGGATATTAATTATTCCTTTTTTAACTGAAATTGTTTTAAAATGTAATGATGGTTTTTAGAAACTGTTTTTATCAAGAGAAGCAAATTAAATTTGAAAACTCTTTATAACTTAAGGCATACTAATTGCATTTCATTTGATTTCTAGGCTGGTCATGACAACTTGCATTTAGCCCTTTCTCTAGTTGAATATGAATCTGAACTGGAGAAAGCAATGGAATATGTCTTTGGAGCAACACTGATCTGTAATAACATGGATAATGCTAAGAAAGTGACCTTTGACAAAAGGATAATGACAAGAAGTGTTACACTTGATGGAGATATGTTTGATCCCCAGGGCACTCTGCATGGAGGCAATTGCTGGTTTTATTCATATAATAATACTGTGTGTCTGTTGATTTGTTTACTGCTCTGCATGTTTTTTATAAAAATGAACAGTAACCTTTTTGTTTAGACTTATACTGGGAATAATATTATCTGTTTGAGCAAAGATTTGTCAGTCTAGAGCTGAAAGAAGATTGATTAGACTAAGAAATAATCAATGGCAAACTTTGCATAAGGTAGTTTAGATTTTAAATACTTAAATCTTATTTGGCTGTGTAATCTTTGAAGGAGAAATGCTTTGAATTCAAGCACTTTTTGAAGTAATTCATAATTAATTTGAGATAATTTCATAAATTATGAAAAGTTAGTTGATTTCACCAGAAATGCATGTGTAGTATTCGAAGTCTACAGAACTAAATTCTGTAACAGAGGAGGTAGTCTTTTCCACTGAGAATTACTATAATTTTAGCTTAGCTACCTTTCTGTTTTGTAACTAAAACAAATAATCAACCTGCATCATTCTTAACATTTAGAATTTGCTATTTGCCAGTGGTGAATCCACTAGTGTAATTCCAATTAGCTTGACTTTGCTTTTTTCTCACTGAACAGGTGCGGGCTCACAAGCTGCACCAATATTGTCTAAACTTCAAGAAATGAAAAATGTTGAAGTAGAACTCAAGACAAAGGGATCTGAACTTGAGACTGTAGAGAATGAGCTGGCAAGCTTGAAGATTGTTGCTGAAAAGTAAGGTTTGCCCTATAAAATGTCTATCATTTCTTCTATGTGACTGAGTAAATGTAATATAAAGAAGTATTTTTGGAGGGCATAGGTCCTGTTGATAATATAATATGCAGAAAATTATTCCCTTACTTGTCCCTTTCCCCCCCAGTTTAATCTGTACAGCAATCAACAAGCAAATTTAGTTTTTAGATAACACATGCAAGAAAACTTTGTTTTGGGTAATACAGGGAAAAAAATGGCATACTATAATGTATACTTGAAATCACTTGAAATTTTCCAAGTTTCGTGAAGTCCACTGAAGAATGGATCTGTTCCAGTCATATTTTGTAACACCCATACAGAATTTCAGTTTCTGATAGCTCTTATTTTTCTCCCATGAAAATATAAAGATACTAAAGGGGAATATCTGAGTGATACTAAATAATTTTAAGTATATTTGATTTTCAGCTACTCAGTTACTGAAGATCTCTTTAAAAGACAGAATATAAAAATATGCTCAGTCAGTTCTGTAAAAATCCCATAAGGAGGTAGTGTTGTGTAATACGCTATGTACCAGCTGAATTTATTTTTCAAATTGTTTTGAAAACGTCCAGAAATATGACCAAAAGGAAGAAACGAGTTTTGCTTTTAGATATTTTTTTTTTCTTTAATGCTTCAGCCTAGCATGTGGCATGCTGCTGGTTGGAAAAACATGAGCTCTGAATTGTTGCCAAATTCCATGTGTTGCATTTGTTTGTTTTTTATGCAACACCTTGTCGGGGCTGCACAACCAGGAGTTACTTACATATCTACAAACTTCACAATTGTGATTAAATCAATTATATCAGTCTTTCATGCATTTAAGCTCATTTGTCCTATGGTCATCATAGTATCTCACATTAGACTGGGAATATAAGTATTTCTTTATCTACTTATTTCTATATCTACTTATGTCAACTTTGAAACTGAAGGGCTGGGTACCGCTTTTTATAGCAGTGTATATCATTACTGTCTTCAAAGGTACCGGCAACTGAAGCAGCAGTGGGAGATGAAGTCTGAGGAAGCAGAGCTGTTGCAAACGAAGCTTCATCAAAGTGCTTATCACAAACAACAGGAAGAGCTGCTTGCCCTGAAGAAAACCATTGGTGACAAATGTGTTCTTAATCTTTTAACTGAAAACTAATTGCTGAGAATGAGATGGATATTTGGCTGTTTTAGCAGCAGAATCTCTGCTTAAGAAAAAAATATTTTTTGCTTTGAAAATGCTATCTTTATATTTTGTAATATGTAACAAATACAGAATCACAATAGACTTGCATAGAGGTGATTCACATAAGGTTGGTCATTCGTTTGTAGTAAAGGTTATATTCTTATTAAGTATTTTATATACTTTATAATAAAAGGAAAAATGGCTTTGCAGGGAAGTTTTAAAATAGATTTAATCCAATATTTGAGTAATCTTTGTTTTTTGCAAGCCATCTGTTTCCGTAGATATTTAAGGTTAGCGGTATAAACAGTTTGTATAACAAGAAAGCATTGGAAAGAAGTACTGTTTATATAGCTAAGGAAAAATGTAAAAGGAAGCAAATGCAGCAATAAGTAAAACATCTAAAGAAAAAAGATGGTCAGAAGCGATACATATGTAGACATAGTGTTCCAGGGATGAGGTGATATCTTATTAGGTATCCATCTGATTAATTACTTCTTGATCATGTGATCTGGCATATACTTGCACCTGTCAAAAAAAGAAAAAAGGCTTATTTTCATTAATTTTAATGACTGGTTGTCTATTTGGTGCCCTACCAATAACTGGTAACAACAGCACACTGTCTTAAATCATTGAAATAGCTGACTTCAGTAACTAGCAAATGTACAACCACTTTTTTCTGTTAGAGGCAAAGACAGATTTATTTCAGTTGGAGTTCAGGATGTAAATTTAAAGATAAGAAAAATGCCTGATCTCAGTACTGTACTTCTTGATTCAGCGGAGTGTGAAGAGACATTAAAGAAAACTGAAGAAAGCCAAAAGAAAGCAGAAGATAAATACAAGGTATTGGAGAATAAAATGAAAAATGCAGAAGCAGAATGTGAAAAAGAACTAAAAAATGCCCAGCAGAAACTAGACAGTGCCAAGAAAAAGGCAGACGCTTCAAGGAAAAAAATGAAAGAAAAGCAGCAGGTAAAACTTAACCTTTGTTGGGAATTTTCTCAATGTCAAAAGTGGTTGCAGTGATCAGAAAGTTTGATTCTCCTGAAGTTTTAATACTGTCAGTTTTGGAACTTAATATATTACTCTGTAGTGACTGATGTAGAAATTGCTGCTGCTTTTTTTTTTTTTTTTTTTTTTGGTGAGAGTGCCCCCTTGCTGAAGAATGGGTACTGTTAATCTTCCACAGCATTTACTACATCAAACTGAATCTTAATTCTTTCCATTTAAGTGTAACTGTAATAAATTTGAAAACATCTCTTTAGGAAGTTGAAGCTTTAGTTCTGGAACTTGAAGAGCTAAAACAAGAGCAGGCCTTCTATGAACAACAGATAGCGGCTGCAGATACAGCAGTCAAATCCTACCAGGAGCAAGTAATTGCTATGGCAGCTGAAGTGTCTAGGACAAAGGTAAAAGTGAATACTGTGTTTCATTATCTGTGTTGATGTTACTGAAAATATGATCCCCCTAAAGCTCAAATTATAACGTGTATTTTGTTGTTTGGATTTTCTTGCCAGCACACAATTATGTTTAGCCGAATTATTATTTTTTGGCTTTGTTACCACATGTGAATTTTTTTCTCCTTCCTTCTTGTGTCCTTTTCTTCTAACAACTGTCTACCACCAGCCTTTAAAAGACGCTAATAAACGGCTGTTTGATTTGCTTTTCAGGAATCTGTAGAGAAATCACAGAAGGAGCTGGCCAAGCAAAAGGAAGTAATTGTGCTGCAGGATAAAGCAATTAAAGCCAAATCTGCAGAGGCAGTAAAATCCAGAGAACAAAATAATGAATTGCAGCTTAAGGTTAAAGCATTAGAACACCAGATTAACAAACATCAACAAGAGACCGCTGATGCTGCTGCCAAGGTATTTCAGAGCTGTGCTTTTCCTTGCATCTTGTGAGCAGGAGTGGTTATTTCCCTTGCCACATGCAAAGGAAATAGCCTTTTTTCTTCATAAGCACTGTCATATTTGCAGCTTTTGATGTGAAAAGTTTTATCCCAGGAGGAGGCGGTGGAAATTGTGAGTTGTAACAGAGCTTATCAGTACAGACTAATAGAGAGTAGATCACAGTGAGAAGGTGCTCAGTGAGAAGAACATTCTGATTGTATGGACAAATTAGGTAACTAATTAAAGAAGCTAATCCAGAGATTCAGTGACAATGGCTTAGTCCAGATACAGAAAAACCTGTTCCAAGTAATGTGATGGGAATATGTGAAAGCTCCCTTAAAATCTTCGTTCGTCTACAGTCTTGGAAATCACATGAAGCATTGTAAAGGTATACACCTGTGCTGCATTGGGATAGAAGAATTAATGTTGTAGAGTAATTTCAGGATGTTGACTCTTTTTTTTTTAATTACTTTTTATTCACATTTGAGAAGGAAAAAAAAAAAAGCCTCAACATACCTTCTTGTTTACAGGTGAACAAAATGCTGAAAGAGTATGAGTGGATAGCTTCAGAGAAACCACTTTTTGGTCAGCCAAACACAGTCTATGACTTCAAAACTAACAATCCCAAAGAAGCAAGTCAGAAGCTGCAGAAATTGCAGGAGAGGAAAGAGAAGTTGGGAAGGAATGTGAACATGAGAGCTATGACTATGCTTTCTGAGACAGAGGAGAGGGTAAACATTCTGTGCTTTAACCTTTAAAGATTGGGCAGGTTGGGTATATGGTATTATGTATAATGTAACTTTATATTTTCACATGCTCTGTTTCTGAATACACCCAAAATAAAAATAAAACTAAATCTTCATGAGATAGCAGGAAACCTTTTGTTAGATCTTTTATACTAATCTTACATTTTTGAACTATTCTCTTGTGCATTAGTTTTCCAGGTTATGCATAATCTTGCCTTTGGATGGTAAAAAGAATAATTTCATTCTTCCCTACCCCAGTCCATCCTAAGTCGGCAGCAGCAGCATTAGGCAAGCTTTGTGGCATCTGTTACAGTATCTGAGAATGGCATACTTTTACCAAAGGTTGCAGATCAAAAAACTGTTCATCTTGAAGCATGATAGCTTGAAGGCATTCCAGGGTTGTCTCGAATTCATCTGTATCTTGAGGCTATTCCAGGATTGTCTCAAAACTGTCCACTGATTGACACTTCAACTTTTCTAGTACTGTTTCATGATTAGAATAGGCCTGTTCTTCATATCAGCCTCCAGAAACATCCTTTCTTCTATGGAAAGGCAAATGAAACATGATTAACTTGGAAAGGAGGTGCAACTTTCAGAGTAATATTGGTCTTCCCCTTTGCTGATTGTTGAAAATTCTAGTACTTTAATTTGCAAATAATATCCTAAAACTTAAATCCTTCATACAGCTAAATGAATGCTTTGGATTTCAATCTTGTGGTTAATAGCTATTTCACAGTTACAAAAATGATAAACAGTGAAACTGTAAGATTAGCACAAAATGTATTTGAGCACGAAGTTCATTGAAATCAATCTTTTCTTTTCATTGTACCAGTACAATGACTTAATGAAGAAAAAAAGAATTGTGGAGAATGACAAGTCAAAAATTCTTACAGCTATTGAAGAGCTTGACCAGAAGAAAACTGAAGCTTTACATATTGCTTGGAAAAAGGTATGACACTTGAAATCTAATCTTCACGTTAGCAGAGGATCAGATTTATCTTAGATTAGTGTTTTGCATATTTCCATGGGAAAAAAGAAAAAAGGGTCTCTTTCCAGAACTAACTTCCCTTGCCTAGTATTTAAATTACAAAACAACCACTTCATTCCTCCTGTTTCACCTCACTTTTGAGAATAAGACATGAATTCTCTGAGAATTGTGAAGATACAGTTAAACCTGCAAAACTGCTTTTCCATTCCCTTTTAATGCTCACAAAAATTTCAGGAACGTTAAGCTACTGGCATGCTGAAATCATTGTCTCTCACATGGAAGTTGGACAAAACAGTGATACAGTCTACTTTTGTTTGCTTAAACCAATATTTGACCAGAGTTAAAATCTTCTGGTTCTGTGTAGCCCCGTACAATGTGGGGCTGTAGACCTGGGCTACTGTAACTGTCACTGGTAGGATAGGTGATACTGGAATAGAGCAACAGGTGATTTATGTTTCTGTTATCTTAGCACTCTGCCTTCTTACTAGTTCTCTCATATCATTAACTATAACAAAAGTATAAAGTTTTCCTTTTCCCTTTCTACATGGAAAGCTCTTGAAACATTCTTCTCTGCTGTACCAGGAGAACTTGTACTTTTTGGCTTTTGAGAAGATCAATTATATCTAAGATTAAATTGCTCACAAATGAAGGTTTTAATTATTACTGCCCATAATGAAGATATCATTGACAAAGTGGTACATTTTCATTGCAAAATCTTGTTCAGCAAAAATTACTGAATTGTATTTAAAAGCATCATGGGTGGCAGAATAAATGCATTCTCAGATACATTCCTTGACCTAGAAAATCTTAATCTATGTTTACAAAGTGGCATCCCATCCAATACTTGGACATTGCTTAAGTAATCCTGGGAAGAAAAGGAGTGGGGAGGATGCCAGTGTGTGCCTCTTACAAGGTGCCTATACTGTTGATAGTCCTTTAATTGGGAGAAACCACAACTTACCAGTTAATAAATCTGAGGTAGGGCATAACCATTTCCCTGGCTGATAGCATAAAGAAGCCTTCCAATATTTCTTTCATTTGATCCCGTTAAAATGCTTAGTATAAAGAGTCCTGTGTGTATATATATATATCCCTTGGTGTTGCTTCTCTTTTCAGTACAGAGAAAATAAAAGATTCCATATGCTAATATTTTCTCACTATCCTGTATGTGCTAATCTTCAAGATCTAAGAAGTCATTGGGTTAAATTGGGCAAGACATCTAGAGCACAGTGCAGCTTACCACTAAGTTTTTAGCTGTTTGTGCTCTTGATTCAAAGCACATACATACATCTTTTATGGTCTGACTTCTAGGTGAATGAAGACTTTGGTTCCATTTTCTCAACACTTCTACCAGGAGCCAAAGCTATGCTAGCGACCTCTAAAACCCAGAATGTCTTGGATGGTCTGGAGTTCAGAATTGCCTTAGGAAACACCTGGAAGGAAAACTTAACAGAACTTAGTGGAGGACAAAGGTTGGTGAACTTTGTGGGCGTTTTTGTTTGTTTTCCATTGCAGTTGTGTATATAATTGATATGACTAGCTAATGACAGTTCAGAAGAGCAAAAAATGAATCTGTTCCCTAGTCAAGTCAGGGACTCTGTCTCCTTCCAACCTGACTTAATATTGAAAGCATTATTAATTCAGTTCAGCTCAAAGAGGAATCCGACTTAGAACGATGCATTACTTGGCATACGATAACAAACAAGACTTTACTTTATGGAGAAGTGACCAAAAAAATTAACTGAGTGGTGAGAAAACTGCAGTTAAGTCTAGGTACTACTGAGGTACCGTTGAGTTAAATGCTCCAGCCTTTGAGTTGTAATCTCAAAAATCGATATAGACAAGTTCTGCCCCAGTGTCAATGTAGTGTCATGGTGACAGTTTTCTTCTCCAGTGATTACAGCTACTGTGTAGGGTACGTGCTTCTTCGCAGCTTCTAAGGAAAAATCTAACAAATTGAAAAGTAGAAACAGATTTTAGGAAGAGGTGAGACAGAGGTACAGAACTTTCTAAAGGACAGAATGCTTCAAGAACTGTACGTTGAAAAACAGCACTGCAAAACTCAGGGTTGAAAATAGGTCAAGCGACAGCATGATTTTAAATATCATCACCCAACTAGCCTGATCTTCTGATAGAAGAGTTATCGGCCTTCTGGCCGAAGGCTTCACATTTTGAAATCAGAAGTTGTGGCAGAAGCTGTCATTCTGTCTCTTTGGAACTCATAGCATGAATCTGCTTTTGAGAGAGCATTTTGTTACTACCAAGCAACTGTCTTCATAAGCCAAAGCCTCTGAAACAAGAGGGTAAAACGTGACTTTCTTGTTCTCTATATTAGATCATTGGTGGCCTTGTCCTTGATCTTAGCCATGCTTCTCTTCAAACCTGCCCCAATTTACATCTTGGACGAAGTGGATGCAGCCCTTGATCTCTCTCATACCCAGAATATTGGGCAGATGCTTCATACTCATTTCAGACACTCCCAGGTATGATCTTGAAACTATTGTGATCACCCGTTAATGCATGTCACTATTTTCAGAGGCAGCCTGCCACTGAGGAGTCTCAGCTGCTCAAGTATTGTATTCCAGAGATGTGCGTTGTATTTCTGAGTTGTTTCAACTGGAAGTTACACTGATGATACGGCAACTGTGAAACTCCCAAGCATTACATTTTAATGTAAGCTGTTGCTGCAGTGGCTAAAACCCAGGTCGTACTAGGGTAGAATATCTGTGATATGATCAATTTCAGGCATGACCCACATCCTGAATTTTTTTCTTTTTTTCTTTTTTTTTTTTTTTTTTGCTAGAGTTCTTTAACCTGAGCTTTAAAAATACTTTCTTTTTGGCCCTGTTGAAATAAGCCAGGCTCTAGTGGAAAGAATCTGTATTGCTGTGGCCTGTGCATGAAAAAATATGTAGAACTGAAGAAACTTACTACTCTGAGTGAAAGGCAGTACCTATCTCTATTTGGTGGTAGGATGTGACCTTTCCAAATTATGAGAGAGAGGAGGGGAACATTTGTTACCAGTACTGTAAAATAATTTTAGGCTATAGGGGCAATATCTTTAGGCTATGAAAGATCCTGCATTCTTGCAAAATTCATGGCAACGTTTTTTCCTGTGATTGATGCACCATGAACAGCTGTTCTGTGTTGTGGCCTGTATCCCAGGCCAAGCGCTGGGATATGGACGGAGCCGCGCATCGTTAGCTGCAGAAAATGTCTGGCCTGCGGGTGTACGTTAACCTGCTCAGCACGTTCTGTTGGGCTTTAGTTATGTTTAGAATATTTTTTGAAGAATCCTCTTTTTAGAAGCCTTGTCCAGTGTTGTTTAAAAGTCTTTTTTTGGATGGCAGCATTTACTTTAAGCTTTCTGGTTTGTTTTAGTTTATTGTGGTGTCCCTGAAGGATGGAATGTTTAACAACGCAAATGTCCTCTTCAAGACCAAGTTTGTGGATGGTGTATCCACTATTGCAAGATACGATCAGTTTCAAAGCAGAAATAAGGCACCTGCCCTCAAGAAAGCCCAGAAAGGACCTAACAATGACAAAAGAGGACCTGCAGAACCAGGAAACTTCACTGACCCTTCACCTGTCGTACCAGCTTCTTAGGTATTCTCTGACCCCAGTCTATAGGTAGGCCATGAAGAAACTCTCTGACTTCTAACTTTCTGTTTTGAAAAGTATTTTTAATCTTGAAATACTACTCCTTTATGCTTTAGCTTTAAGTTCATATCCACAACTCATAAGAATTGAAATTCACAGGAGGCTGTTGCCTGTACTATTAGCTGAGCTGGCCACATTTATTCCTCTTGGTGTCCTGTAAGTAATTCCTGCTATCCTTCTGTAAGCATTTACACATAAACATACATAAACAGTAGCTCTGTAAGCTCAACAGCAGGAACTGAAGCCTCTGAATGAGGAAAATCTGATTAGACTTGCAGTGTTTACAGCATTCAGAAAACCTGTTGCAAACTGTAAACGCTGTCTTTGTCCCCTGTTGTCAAATACCAGCAGAAAGTGGCATACTAATTTTTAAGCTACTATAATTGGTTTTTAAGGAGCGAGGCAACTATCAGCAATTTTAACTCCCAAGTTATTTTTCTAATTTTTGCGGCACTGATGTTTTTATCAGTAAATGTTACACCATGAGGTGTAACAGTTTATGTGCTTTCCTTCCTTGACACTTTTCATTGAACAGTGCCTACTCAGAATTAAACTTTTCTCAATTTTGAACTTCCTGCTGCGTTTCTCAAAGTTTATTTAATTCTGTACTCTATACATATACATTAGAGGCAAGAGAAAATCTAAACATTTTTAGACAACCCGATTTGTCTTTTTTTTGTTGTCGTTTTCTTCCATTTCCCTTGTCTTCCCTTACCAAAGAACCCAAGTAACGTTATCCTGCTGCCTTCACTGGCCAGAAATATTTAATGCGTCTGTGCAGCTAGCGCTCAGATGGCAGAAACCCAGCGTTGGTCACAGTGCCACAGAGGTGGTCTCTGCTCGCCACAGCAAGCTGGGGCACGGGAGAGGGATGCTGGCCCACTGCTCGCAGTGGTGAGGCTCCATGTTTTGGGGGTGTAAGGTCTGACAGCGTTCATCTTGCCAGATGATGCTTCAGCCATAAAGTTTGTATTTATTTGCTCGCTCTCCTCTGCTTAGCTGATTTTTTTTTTTTTCCCCCCTCTCCTTCTTCCTTTCAGAATACCATTAGGAAAGTAAATGTGATTGAGGCTGGTTTGGGGGGGTGGATGTGTCCATGTCTGGAATATTTTGAAGTGTTAAGTTCTTGAATATTGTTTAAATAAACTTTCAACCTCATGGCCTCATCTTCCATATATATGCAAATATAATACATACATGGAATATAATTATATACGTTGGGTTTTTTTTACGTACATAGTATATATGCACACATCCCATAACCCTGCCTGGCTGCAAGAGACCAAGCTGTTGGCTTAAAAAACAAATTCACATAGTTCCTCCTAACTGGACGCTGTCACTTGTAACATGGCCACCTTCAGCCTGAAGAGCTGACACTGCAGACCAAGGGCTGCGTCGGTCAGCGAGCGGCCCGAGGGCGGGTTGGTCAGCGCAGAGCAGAACACAAAGGTGCACTTCAAATCTGGAACATGAGAATACTGTAAAATACTCAAGAGTGGGAGAAAAAACCACTACCAGTCACTTCGAAGAACAGGTCATGCAGCTTTTATTTAGTTTTACCTTTTTGGTAAGCAGGAGGGGTTTCTTTCAGTCAGACCATTCACATACTTCGACAGTACAGATTGCAGTGAATGTGATGGAGATCTCGCAACATTAGAAAACTTTTCTCAATATACATCCATTTAAGCAACAGCTTGTAGGTCAGAATGGGAGTGCTCGCGTCAGTCTGCGCACTGCACTCCGGGTATACAAAGCATTGCAGCAGCACAAGAAATGCCCCCGCTGGGCAAAGTACAGTGTGTTTTACATAGTGCAATCACTTTCAGAGGAAAAACTCTAGGAAGGCCACATCTATTGATTTATTTTTTTTTTAATCCTGTCACATTTACAAATGCGAGGGGGGTAGAAATCAAAC
This sequence comes from Pygoscelis adeliae, assembly GCF_000699105.1. Lineage (NCBI taxonomy): Eukaryota > Metazoa > Chordata > Aves > Sphenisciformes > Spheniscidae > Pygoscelis > Pygoscelis adeliae. The sequence goes on from NW_008825208.1 coordinate 5,881,876, forward strand.
CTCTGACTCAATTAGCTTTTGTACAGGTAGGTTTTGTGTATAGGCACGTGCTTTAGAGAGGAGCTCTGAATCTGTTCTGTAATCACGAGAAAGACGACATATTGCTTTGTGATTCAGAAAGCGTTATACCATCTCTAACCTTCCTAACACTCTTGGCCAGAGCTGTTAATCCAGCTGTTCGTAGAGTTCCTAGAATACGCTCTTC
>NW_008825208.1:5882093-5894384 GCF_000699105.1 Pygoscelis adeliae
CTAGTGTAAATCCCCAATAGAGAAATTCAGGTTGCTATTGACAATGATTACAGTTATTCTACTTGCAGTCATTTGACCGTATTAGGCGTTGCCTCTGAATACTCCAGTCCACAGTGAAAACTCAAATTACCAGAGACGTGGAGGCTCTTGCTTTTCTGTTACTGTCACTCACCAATACGGAAAAAACCCAAGTCAGACAATGAACTGCTACAGCAAAGCATCACTGGTAATACTCGTCATCTAATACAAAAAAAAAAGAGCACTCATGACACTACATGTCATGGTAAGCAAGTTTTTAAAGATGCTGCAAAGTGATTTGCCCGGTAAAATATCAAAATGTACACTGTGCTCGATAGTTCAAACTACACGTAAACAAAGAGCAGCTCCCTGCAACAAGGTGTAAATCAAAACGTTATAGCACCAGCTCCCAGCACCAAGGAGTTGCCCGCTGACCAGTTCTAGTGTACAATGCAATAGTGCTCGCTGAGGTTTCTGCTACACGAGAGCCACAGTGGGACAGCTCTGCCCATTTCTTGCTGACATTTTCTTACCAGGCGTGCACAAATTACATTCCTCCCTTCCCGTGGAGAGCGAGTGAGTCAGACGACGAGATTGTTACAGTACCAGAAAACACTGAATGGGAAATGGCACCTGAGGGAAAAGTAGGTACTGCATACCTGATTCTGAATACATGGGCATGGAGGAAACGTGACGTTATCTGAGCAATCCTCTCCCTAACAGATCAAATCTGAAAGGAGCTGCAGACTGTAAGAAAAGAAACAAGCCTTCCTATGCTGAAAGCCATGGACGTGGTATTGCCCACACTAATGATTTTATTTCACCATCAGCAAAGCATTTATCCCCAAAAAGCTGTACACCTACTGGTCAGGTTATGGTGCAGTGCTAACTTTACACTATTAAAAGTCTGTTGCTATAGTGGTCAGGTTTATCTGAGGAGGGCAAAAAAAGGAGGCAGGCAGCATGGCCACATCATCATATAGCAATTTTACTCCACGTTAATGCAGATATAATCTTTCTTCTTAAGTGCAAATTAAAAAGTATTTGCTAGAAACCAGCATGACTTGGGCTGCGGAGAAATGACAGATGATTCAGTTTCTTACAAATATTGACAAGTCTAAATCATTACAGGTTTCCAAAGCAAGGACAGGGTTACGAACAGGAAGGGGATAAAACATTACCACTATTAAAAAAACGTGTCATTGCAAACTTCGAACACTCTTCAAAAACATACCTAGAAAAGATTGTTTTCCTATTTTTTTTTTTCCTGCAGCTGAGTCGTGTCCATGCAAAACAATTTTGAGAAGAGCAGTGTTCCACCCGGGCACCATCTAGGCCCAACTTTGTCCCACACAGCTCAGTAAAGTGCTCTCTTGTGCATCCTTTGAGGAAAAAAGCTCTCATTTAACATTTGGGAGGCCGAGGTTGCTAGCTGGGGAAGGCATAGTCCCGGTCAATCCATGTTGAGGTCAGAGAAGGAGGAAGGAGCAAAGTTAACAGTTCTCTCTGCCTTTCGTAACTCACAGACAACAGGCTGCGAGGGGGGAGCAAGCAGGAGAAGCAGAGGTGGGCGTCAGGTGAAGCCCTGCCCCGGGGAAGCCACGGGAGTTTAACACGGGCTTCATCAGGGGAAGCATTTCGTTACAGGTAACAAACACTAGCTCTGCTGCAGAGTGCCGAGGATTTACTGTTCAGACACCAGGTAACAGCTCTCCACACGCGACATAAGTGAAAATCAAATACGCTTTTCACTTCCTGTGCTGGTGGTTTTTCAACAATTCCTTTGACGGACAAAGGGGATCTGAGTAACATTCTTTTGCCGATTTAAAGGGGAAAAAAAAAAAGCATCTTGCCCTCAACATTTTTTATGTTGCACACTTACAAACATTCTAGGGCAGATCTTTAGAGGTATTTACTGATAAAACAACTAACCATCAGCTTAAAAGAGTAAAAATAACATTAACGGGGAAAAGAATTTAAGGCATTTTTTATTTTGGCCAGGAACGATGCATGCTACAGAGTAATCTTAATTTACCCACTTGGCTTTCAGACCACTGCACTTTTTTGTTTTTGTTTTACATGGCACTTTGTTGTTTGTGTTTTACAACTTAGTCGAGATTTTCAAGTGTTTTCTTCAATACAAATGCCTTCTCTTGTAGCTCGGGTCTGCTGTCTGACGCCATCGTAGACAACGAACGAATGAGGTGCTCTCTGCTTTCTGGTGTCAGGCTTTCCCACTGCTGAGCTTCTGTGTAGATAAAGACAGACAGACACCAGACATGAATACCAGAATGCCAAAAAACCCCAGCAGGCCATCTCCATCCCCAGACAGGCCAAAAGAGTGACTGCTTCAGCATCTCACTCGCAGTCCCTACTGCCCTTCCAGGAGGAGGCAAATTCAACCGGGCACACAGGTGCCTGTGCTGCCTCCTGCACAGGGAGTCATGCCCAGTTAGACTAGGCTTGATTGTCTAAGCTTGTAACATGTGAAAACGAGGGCCTGAAGAACCAAATGTTTCCCACTTCGCAACTGCTTCAGGTAATGCAAGAAGATTCTTGCTGGAATAAAGGAAACACGAAGTGCATAACACAAATCCAAAGGAAACATTTGCTACGGAACAACTGCAGGCATGTATGACCTGAAGACCTAAGTAGACTCATTCTCTGAAGTAAATTCTGCAAGGCTTAAATCCTAAATTAACAATGAGGAACTAAACTTGGCATTGAAAGGGTAAAAATTACTCTTCTGCACAAACAGGAGCCCTCCCCTCTATGGAGCTTGCACATAATGCAGAACGTGACTACACACTCGCCCTGTGTGCTCTCCCTGTGACCCTCCTTGCTGGACACTCCTCACCCAAGGAGTATCCAACAGTACTTCAGACCTTGACATTATCCGCAGTTACTTCAAGCCCCCTCCAAGTTTCCCGAGTCACCAAGCACAGAACTCCAAGTCCCAGCCGCCCCAAAATCACCCAGTCCCGCAAGCAGAAGGCAACGCCATCTCTCCAGGGTTCCAGGCCACACTGCCAGGCGCCTTCTTTACCAAACAGTGGCTCTCCCGGGTGGCAAGCAAAAAGTCTCACCTTGCAGTTTGGTGAGCAGCAGCTGTATCACAGACAAAGCTTCTGTTCTTATGGAAGCGTAGCTTTTGTTTTCTAAGGGATTTAAAAAACAAACAAAACCACAACCACATTGAGAACCAAAGGCACACGAACTGTACAGAGAGCAGTAACCACCGTGGTCTCCAGACCACTTTTGTTAGCGCAGCTCACTGCGCTCATTTGTGCTGGCAGTCTGCAGTGCTCACCAATTAGACACATTTGAATGGCAGAAAGTGACCAACTAGAGGTTGACACGTGGACTAAACCTTGTGCACCGCCTCTGCTATTACCGCAGCGCTACTGCTCCTTACACATGCTGAAAGGCAACAACGCTGGCATAGCTGCCGCGTGATCACAGACAACTTCTGTGCATAACAGGCTGTGCTTTCGGTGAGCTGTAATGGCTATAAACCATCCAAATTTTAACAAGTAGCATTAAGTGAGGGTACACAAACCCTAGGCCATCAAGCACAAGCTTGTCACAAAAAGTTATTTGGTCTCCTGAGCTAAAATCTTGTTCGAGTCTCATTCCAGGAGGATTGATAGTTAGAAAAAACTTTCCCCGAAGGGGTCTCTGGATTGGTAGCTAGCTCTAAAGTAAGCGCTGCCTTTATGCATACCAGAAACAAGAGCCACATGCGGGTATGAGGAGACTTGGGGCACTGTTACAGTCACAGGACAAGTGGGAACACTACCAAAGTAATAAAAAGCCCCACGACTGTCAACATTACGTAGGTAGCACTTATATCCTCATGGGGGCTCTGCTCAGGGAGAGCACAAACTGCCTCAAAGCCTTGGAGCTTCATGCTCTGGCTGGCTGAGAAAATTTTGGGTCTCTCCAGTGCATATGTATCCAAGAAGTCTGAGCTGTGGAGGAGAAAAACTTGTGTTTCATTAAATAGCTTGATTAGGTGGGGTCCATCTTCTGCATGGAGAAGATTACTACATTTCCGATTTGCACTCCTGTCCTGGTTTCGGCAGGGATAGAGTTAATTTTCCTCCTAGTAGCTGGTCCAGTGCTGTGTTTTGGATTTAGTGCAAGAATAGTGTCGATAACACACCCATGTTTTAGTTGTCGCTAAGCAGGGCTTACACTAGTCAAGGACTTTTCGGCTTCCCCCGCTCTACCGACTGAGAAGGCTGGGGGTGCACAAGAAGCTGGGAGGGGGCACAGCCAGGACAGCTGACCCCAACTGGCCAAAGGGACATTCCACACCATGTGACGTCATGCTCAGTACATAAACTGGGGGAAGCTGGCCGGGGGGGGCCGCTGCTTGGGGACTGGCTGGGCATCGGTCAGTGGGTGGTGAGCAATTGCATCGTGCATCACTTGCTTTGTGTATTCTTTTATTAAAATTATTATATTTCCCTTATTAAACTGTTCTTATCTCAATCCACGAGTTTTCTCACTTTTACTCTTCTGATTCTCTCTCCCATCCCACCGTGGAGGGGGGAGAGTGAGCGAGCGGCTGCGTGGTGCTCAGTTGCCAGCTGGGGTTAAACCACAACTCCTGAGAGGTTGCACAGAGTCTGCTGTCTGCCTCTCCCTCCCCTTTCAAAGCTCTCTTGCACCAGAGGAATTTACTTCTCTGTGCACAGCACCCTGCATAGTACTATCTTGAACAGCTGTGATAATCAGAATTATCACAGCGCAGTGCAAGGAAGGACAAAATGTTATCTCTGACAGCTTATGCTTATTCTGCACTTCCTCTACCAGCCAACCCCCAGAGGAAGAATATATTAACAAGCAATTCATCATTGACCACAAACCGGGAGAAGTCTATTTACCTAAAGAATGGGTGATAGATGAACAGGTTTCCAACAGTATTTCTGTCAAAGCCACTGGGTCTGAGTGCTCCTCATCAAACAGCATTAGCCTGTCAAATGCAAAAACACTGTCAGACACCCTGCATCACTGGGACAGAAGTCTGCTCTACTTCCTCTGAGAATCCAGTGCCGTCCTCAATTTCATTAAGCAGTTTGAAGCAACAAAGAAAAGAAGTATCACCAAAAAGTATTGCAGAAAGGAGAATTACCCTTGAAAGTAGGCATTCATGGCTTGTAGCACTCCAAGCTGCACTTTCCATGTGCTGAGTTTCAGACGGTCACACATTAACTTGCAAAACTCTTGGCGATAGCAACCTACAGAAAAATAAGGATGTCATTGTGTTACCACGGGGAAAGGCAGAAGGAAACACTTCCTGCTCTGTCTCCCAGGTGTTCCTTGTGCTCCTCTCCAACTGACATCAAGCTAGTCATTGCACGTGACCAAGTCAACACCCTGTAACAAGTGACCCTGAAAATCTTCACCACATCAACACTCTCATTATCTTCCAGTGTTTGTTAAACAGCTGCATTTCACATTCTGGCATGCTAATAAAAGCAACCTGGATTTTTTTCCTGATATACCCAGTTCTTCCACCTTGTACCAGCTTTAATGCAAACATAAATGTGAGCAGAAGTAGGGTGCTTTTGATTAGGCAAGCCACCTCAGGCATCCTGCTTGTCTTCAAACTCAGAACACTTTGGTGAAGTGAATTTAAGACAACAGTAAAGCCATTTCCACAAGGGTGCACCACTGTGGGAAAGCTGTTGGGGCAGCTTTATAGAATCATAGAATCATAGAATCATTAAGGTTGGAAGAGACCTCCAAGATCCTCGAGTCCAACCATCAACCCAACACCACCATGCCCACTAAACTATGTCCCTAAGCGCCTCATCTACCCGTTTTTTAAATACTTCCAGGGATGGTGACTCAACCACTTCCCTGGGCAGCCTGTTCCAATGTTTAACTACTCTTTCAGTAAAGAAATTTTTCCTTACATCCAATCTAAACCTCCCCTGGCGCAACCTGAGGCCATTTCCTCTCGTCCTTTCGCCAGTTACTTGGGAGAAGAGACCAACACCCACCTCGCTACAACCTCCTTTCAGGTAGTTGTAGAGAGCGATGAGGTCTCCCCTCAGCCTCCTTTTCTCCAGGCTAAACAACCCCAGCTCCCTCAGCCGCTCCTCATAAGACTTGTTCTCCAGACCCTTCACCAGCCTCGTTGCCCTTCTCTGGACACGTTCCAACATCTCAACATCCTTCTTGTAGTGAGGGGCCAAGATCTTTCTCACTAAAGATCTTGCAGGCTGCAGGCAGCAAGATCCTGCACCTTCTCAAAAGCCTCCCCACTCCCCCCATGATCTCCAGGTCCCTCCCTCCTCCCCATTTTCATTTTTAGAGGAAACAGTTTGAGCCAAGAAATTTCACTCTGCACATCGTCAGCTGACTTACGCTGTGTCTCCGGGCTCCTCGGCCAGGCTTTGCCCAGGGTCTCGAAGGCACAGATCAGGGACTCCATCTGCACCTCTTTCTCCCTCGTGTCCTCGTCCTCTTCATCATGCTTTGGTAAACCCGTGCCCATGCTCTCAAGAGAGTTCTGTGGAGGCCATGGGGGGAAGGTATGATCGACAGAGGGATGAGGGCAGGCTCACTGCCTGCACTTCAGTGCAATTCAGTCTTCCCTTGCAGTCTGTGCACACCGGTCCTTGTACCCAGCCAGTGCCTCCATACAGACGGAGCACAGGCCCCCTTGGCCACCGGTAGCTCTGGCGCTATCGGCAGCCTGCAGAAGTGCACAGCAGGCTCGGTGGCCTTGCATCCAAACATCTCCCTGTGCTATACGAGTCCCACTTGCAGAGCTGCGAAGCACTGCAGATACTAAACAAAAGCACCCTACACAGCTTCCTAGGAGTCTCTTGCTGCCTGTAGAACAGCCAGGAATTAACTTTTAATGCTGTATTGGGGTAATGCTGGACACCACAGGAAGGACTATGCCTACAGAACAGTTGGGCTAATTCAGAATTTGGGCAGCAGAGGTATAGCCCCCCCAGGGCTCACCCCCGGTCTAGTATTCAGGCCCACTGAGTGTGGGGTATTCCTCACATCAGCAGCCTTCTGAGCAGAAGCCTGGTGTGTACGTAACAGCATCAGCCGGACTGTCACCACTTGGGTGTTTTGTTTCGAAAGAGGGAAAACTCAAGAAGCTGAACTGTCACCTTCTTTATCATGGGAAAGACGATATCTGCCAGCTCCTGGAACCGGTCTTCCTTTGTTGCCTGCAGCACCCCAGCCACACAGCGCAGTGCCACCATCTTATACTTCAGGTTCTCTTTCCGACATTCTTTCAGGACAGCCTGGACAATATCATTGACGGTGGGCTGGCCAGGCACTGACTTCTGCAGCTCTGCACTGAAACACACGGCACACAGAAATGATCAGACCCACATTAATCCCTTCCCACAGATAGGAAGCAATGCCTGTGTCCAGGCACAGGGTTTCCTACCAACAGTTGTAACTGAAGTTACACTCTGGTGCTCTTCTTCAGTCCTACCCTGTCTGTTCTCCCCGTTTTTCTTTCCTGTCTTTCCTCATATGCTTCCAATGCACTTTCCCCCCTCGCTCTTCTTCAGCCTCTTCCTCTCTTTTCCCCTTTAAGGTGTCCATCTTTTCCCTTAGTCTCTTCTTTCTTCTTAGCAATTCTGGCCTCTCAACATCCTCTTCCTTGCCCTAAATCAACCATTTACCTCTGCAGGTCCCTCTGAAGCACCGTTTGTCCCTCCCAGCTCTCACCAGTGACCCACACATTGACAAGCGGAGTGGAGAGCGACTCCTCACATGCTGATGGGAGATCAGAATGGTGTTCACAACTTTCTAGAGTCTCCTTAGCACCAGACAGGCGACAACACTGTGCAACTACCTCCTCTTTGAGATCCCAGATCCTGAGGGTACCACCTCTTTCAAGACACTTACTTGCATGCAGAGACGACACTGGCAATGGCCTTTAACAGCTCCTCCTGCAATGAGTAAAACAGATACCACTGAGAAATGCTACACAGCCAAATGGCACAGTCCTGCCACACAGGGGAAACCTTTGTACTCCACTGCAAGAGGTAGTGGAGAAATACACCTATGACACCAGCCTAGAGAAGGAACGTCTGGCTCCTGCCACTCCTGCTCTAGAGGCTGCAGAGGACTTGGCTTTCCACTTGCACTGAACTGGCAGTGGAAAGGGGCCTTGTAGCACCTCTGAGCACAAGCTAGTACCCCTCAAGGCCAGAATATGGTGCAGCGGAAGTAGTCTTAAGTGGGAACCCAACTCCTAAAGCAATCTGAACTCCACCTATTTATCGTCCCTGTCATTTTTATGTCTGCTAAATGCCGGGCAAAGGCAGACTCCCTAAGCCAGAGTTCCTACACGTGCTGCTCTGCAGCACAGAACATTGCATTTCCTGGCTCGAGGGCCACGTGCTGGTGCTCACAGCGATCCACGAGGTGCCAGTTCCTTTTTTACCTTCCCAGTCCAGGTTCTCCCAGGCAGGCCTTGCAGCAGCGCGGAGAGCACTATTCCCAGATGTGGTGGTACAAGGGACCCTGTCTGTTTGGCAACTGATGCCATGGCAGCTGCTCCCTGGGCTTTCATCTTCCAGGACTGGGACTGCAGAGCCTTCTGGGTAATGGTTATCAACTCCTGCATATACAGTCTGATGCCACCCTGAGTACCTGCACGTCAGACAGAGGAAAACCATAATTTTGCCACAAAAAAACAAGACAAAAATCTGATCTTATTTAAAAAAAAAAAAAGAAAAGAAAAAAAAGCAGTTACAGATTTATCTTTTTTTTGGTCATGAAACATATCAGCAAGGCCTACTTCAGGCAAAGGAGTGAAGAATTTCTCCCAGGCTGATTGAAGATGGGTTCTGTTTTCTAGGTGCTTCCAAACAAAATCTTTAGCATGTATCTAGACAAAGAGGTCGTCTCAGTCCTTCCATATGGCAGACACTAGACATTGTGTTAGTCTGTTTCTAAGGAATATAACTAACTTTTTTTCAAGAACAGGTCACAGGAAAACTTTTTTGCAGCTCCTTTCCCAAACGCCAGAAAAGTAATTGGTGACTGAGGGACAAGATCTGAAATCAGGTCAGAGAAGGAGCCAGCAAAACCATTTCACCACGCATCCAGATCTTCCTCTACCGTCAGAAAGCATGGCAAAATAGCCCTTCTATAGTGTAGATTCATTCACTTAAGTTAAAATCACAGGCATCACCAGAGAGATCTCCAACCTGAGACACAGGCCAAAGTCCCCTGTAACTTCAGAGTGTGCAGCAGCCCTTAAAGGCTGGCATCAAAATTTCCAAAGATGTCCAGCTATCTGCGCCACGATCAGGGCCATATTACAGTGGCATTCAGTGCCTCACAATCTTTAAAATACTTCTCCTGACTATGTCTGTGTATGCTCAGCGATCAACACCTCTGTAATGATTTTAAATAGCCACAGAGAAGCTAACCTGCCAAAACTCATACAGTACATCTTTAGTAAGGAAGAAAACGGAAACAAGCTTTCCACATCTCTTACCATGAGAACTCTGTATTTCCAAAATGGATTTCCAGAAAGCATGGTTATTTCTTGCCCCATGCTTCCCAGAAAGCTTTTACCACTCTTAACACAACTTACCAGGTACATTTTCCTGCCAAACTTCAGTCCACAGAGTAGAATTCTCTTTCTCTCCTTTCTCTTCATCAGGAACCTCATGCATGCCAAGAAAAGCCAACGGCAGCACATGTTTGGCATGGTTCTTCACTACGTCTGGACTGTAGCGTCCCATAGCATGCACAGTTAAAGCACAGCCTGTTCTGTAAACTGCCTCTGAAAGAACAAAACAACCACACACTATGACTGGGAAGCAGGATTTTCCTTTAATAGCTTGCTCTGCCTCTTGGGAAGCAGAGGAATGCACACCATTGTATGATGATGCATGGGAAGTATTCAGCCAGTGAAACCAAGCATCACAATATAGAAGTGTTTCTTTACCAGCTTTTGCTATCACCAGGAACTTTTTGTGCACTGTATTCTGTAACTGAACACGCCAAAAGCAACATACCTTCCTTCTCCATGTACCAACTGCTGAGTTTGTGCAGCAGCTTCTCAGTGCTACTGTCCCGGGAAGTCTGTAACAGGAAAGAGACTGAAATCACTCAAACACTTAAAAAAAACCCCAAAACCCACAAACAACAAAAAAGCAAAATAAAACCTAAAACCATCTCAAACCCCAACTCACCCGGACTAGATGCCCCATAGCAAAGGCAAAAGACTTCTGTACCACGCTGTTGCGATCAGTCAGGCCACTGAGTAAAGCACTCATAAGTTTGCCTGTTGGAAGAGACTTTGCTTTATCAGAAGTATCACGTTTTTATTGCTGTGGCAAGAATGACAATAGCCTGCATTTCACTAGATTGTCTGAATTTATGCATTTTTCCTCATCGCAAGTTTGCGGGGTTATAGGTCTGTCTGGTCCTCATGTTTAAACAAGTGCACAGCATAACACAGCAAGGCTCAGCAGAAGCTGGTGTTATGCTGGCCTCAGCCTGCACACCTTGACTGATAACGTTCCCGTGACGTGAGCATCTCAGCTGATCATGGTTTCAGCTTTATTTCTGTTTTGCAACAAAGGTGACCTTCTCTGTACTATCAAGTCACAATATATTGTAAAGAGAAGCCTAAGATCCAAGGAAGCAAAGTCCCTGTTTATGGTCCTTCCATAGCTCAAGTTGAAGGAACAAGTGCTTACTGACAGTGCTGCACTAACGCAGGCACTGTTAGTCTGCTCCAAGAAAGTCTAGAGATATTTCCGTCTGCTCCTGCTGGGCATGAGGGAATTCGCTCAACTCCTTCCTCTGCCCCTTCCAACCCGGTGAGGTATATAACATCCCCAGGACCTACCCCCAGCATGCCAGTCTCATAAGCACAAGGCAACTTCAAACAGCTCTCTGAGGAAAATACACACGTAAAGATCATTCTTGTGGTAAAGTCAAGGGCCAATAGGGAGGAAATGCTACCTACAGAACAGCAACAAAAAACACCTTTAAAACCTGACACTAGAAACAAACCTTACCTGAATAAGGTGTTAAGTCCTGAGGACACTGTGTGGTTAATGACACAATTACACTGGCACAGCCTCCCTGGAAGATTGCAAGGGAAAACAAAGGTAAGCTTAAACAATACTAGCCCCTGGTTATTACTGTTAATACTTGCTGCGGTGCTATATGCACTTGTATGACATGATCTAGGCCCACCAAGTGTCTGACCTGATAAGCCATGAGTCAAGGGTAGAAGCAGAAAAACAGTTTGTAACAAATGAATGACAAGAATTGAATTAAGAAGTAAAAAAGCTACCAGGACCCGTACTCAGGATAGATGATCCTGGAAGATTTACAGCTATCAAGGACAACCTTCTGCACTCAGCTGTCACAGAACACAACAGCCATGTAGCCCAGGGGAGGTTAAGGCAGCACAAATTTAGGAAATCACAAGTAACGTAGGTGGATTGAGACTCAGACAAAAAATGACTCCAGTATGAATGAGCCCAAGCTGTCACTTTTTAAAAGAGACAGTCAAAAGAACTGTATTTACATTGACACTGCTCTCTGTTCCCTTCTCCATCTCCAAATGAACTATTAAAATCACAGGCATACCTTTGTGCCAAGGCCTACTCCACTTTTGATCAGGTCACACAGCCGAGGAACCAGGTCACCCAGGACGGACACATCCAAATACTGCAAGCTCTAGAGAAAGGCAAGGGACCGGGGAGGGGGGGGGGAAGGAAAAAAAAAAAAAGGAAAAAAAAAGAAAAAAAAAAAAGGAAAAAAAAAGAAAAAAAAAGAAAGGTAATGGTGGCAGACATAAGCTGGTTTACTTCCAGCTGAGGCCTGCCTCAGCTCTGCAGGCTGGTCTTCAGCTGAATCGTAAGAGTTTGCTGCATGGTGGGAAAAGGCACCACAAAGTGGCTTCCACCACATATAGATTCTTTTGTCCTACTTCTATGCTGAGCTGATCCTGCTAAAATTATCATTTGCTGGAACTGATGTAGAATCACAGAATCATAGAATAGTTTGGGTTGGAAGGGACCTCTAAAGGTCATCTAGTCCAACCCCCCTGCCGTGGGCAGGGACATCTTCAACTAGATCAGGTTGCTCAGAGCCCCGTCCAACCTGACCTTCAATGTTTCCAGGGATGGGGCATCCACCACCTCTCTGGGCAACCTGTGCCAGTGCTTCACCACCCTCAGCGTAAAAAAATTCTTCCTTATATCTAGTCTAGATCTACCCCCCCTTTAGTTTAAAGCCATT
>NW_008825208.1:5894544-5894768 GCF_000699105.1 Pygoscelis adeliae
CTCCAACAGGTCCATGTCTTTCCTGTGCTGAGGGCTCCAGAGCTGGACGCAGTACTCCAGGTGGGGTCTCACCAGAGCAGAGCAGAGGGGCAGAATCCCCTCCCTCGACCTGCTGGCCACGCTTCTTTTGATGCAGCCCAGGATGTGACTGGCCTTCTGGGCTGTGAGCGCACATTGCTGGCTCCTGTCCAGCTTTTAATCCACCATTACCGCCAAGTCCCTCT
>NW_008825208.1:5896617-5903754 GCF_000699105.1 Pygoscelis adeliae
TATCTTAGGTCAAAACCCAACATTCCCCCAACTGTCTGAAACCCTGAAGCAATAACATATCCAAACTAGACAATGAAATGAAACTAGTCAAGACAGTTTTTAAACAGGTCAAGATAAACAAGTGCAATAAATGACATAAAGGTACAAGAGGGATGTCATTGGTATAATTTCTTATCTTCTATGCCTAAAATGCCACTGGGCAAAACAGAAAGCCTAATGTTTCCAGCACTCCGTAGCACACTGTCTGCAGAGGGTAGATCGATCCTCTAGCAAATTCGAGGATGACATACTAATTGAAGGTAACCCTGTCTGAGCTTCAGAATTCAGATCTGCTGTCACTTCCCGCTCCTGCACTGGTATGGTGAAGGGAATAATCCATTATATCCCATCCAAGGATACAATCTCCCAGCCAGCCCCAGGATATAGAGGAATAGAGAGAAGGTTGCTCATAAGCCGGGACATCTTCACGCTATTCCAGGGAAGCCATACTATCTCTCCCCTCCCCTAAGAAATCCCAAGCATTGATCAGGGCAGCACAACTGCCCCTCCGGGGCTGGCAGGGGAGAGGGATGGCCTGGAGGAGGGACAGCAGCAGCTGCTGCAGCCTGCGGGGTGGCAGTGAGTACACTTTTACATGGAGCCTTTCATCCCCAGCTCATTTACACACTATTTATAGAGAGTGCTCAACCTGACACCAAAATGCAGCTCCACAGGCTGTTACGTGCAGGAGGGCTTGCTCTTGTCACTTTTCCGTAAGAGCAGGAAACAAAGAATAGCTCTGGTGGCTATGCTTCCCCTAAAACTTGCTCAGCGCTCACACCCCCTGCCTGCTCACATGCCCCTGGCTGCATGCAGTGCCTGAGCAGAAAAGAGGGGGTCTTTTCTTTGGGAAGCGACGGGCTCTTACAGAGGGCAGGGAGCTTTGCCAAGACAGACCCTACAGCACAGTGTCTTGGCATCAGCAACTCCTCCTCCAGCAGCAGGAAACAAACACCAGCTGCTGACAGTGCTTTCAACACTTTCTCTATCAACATTTTCTCTAAACATCTCTACCATCAAAGCATTGGAAAGGCTCAGGTAGGGATATCTAAGGCACCATGAGGCAAGGGTTGGACAGCATTTGTGCCTTAAGAACAATGACTTATCGTCAGTTGAGGCCCAAGTGAGAAGCTGATTGTGGAATTGTGGGCCAGAGATGAAGAGAAATGGCAGCTACCATAATCCAGAACCAGCTGAGCCCCCATTCAAAGAAAAGCACTTGAAAGATGCCCTCTTCATCAAAGCAGGCAGGTCTTCAGGTGGAGAAATAATCCATCCAACTCCAAATGGAGCCAAGGTTATTTACAACTGATCTGAGGAGCAAGCTGTGGCAACAGGATGAGAGAGGTCAGCACATGAAAAAGAAGGTGGACAGACATCCACATGGAGATGTGATGATAAAATGAACCCTGAAGAAGTATTCTGTAAAGCTCCCACTTCAATTCCTGTTCTTCTCCTACAACATACCTTACACTGGAACCCTTTTGAATCAAGTACTTACCATGTTGATGGTTTCCATCATGGGAGATGACTTGACAGCACTAAGTCTGGCACTATCCATTGCAGTCTGAAAAAAAAGGAAAAAAACAAAACCAAATGTAAACTCAACATGAAAACAGTGGAAAGGGCAACATCAGCTATAACTCACTACCTCACAAACTCAAACCAATACCCATTTCAGATGCATACAGACAGAAAGTCATTATGTCTACAGACTATGAATGTCTCCCTTTCAGAGGCAGATGGATGTTCTAGCTGGAGTACAGGAGCTAAACCATGCACTCCTGACATGATGGAAAAAAAAAAAAGATAAAAAAAAGAAAAGAAGGAAAAAAAGAAAGAAAGAAAAGAGGGGGAAAAAAGAGAAAAAATCCCACTCTGACCTAGTGTTCACTCCTTTCTTGTTTGCAAAGGGCACAGTTTGACCCGTTTCCCTCCCCACAATGAAATTAGCTAAATTTACTTCTGAGCAGTGGGTTTCAGTCACTTTCCCAGAAGACTGCTACTGATTAATATGGTTCTTTGAGAATGATTAAAGGACACAGTGCTGACAACATCCACCTCCAGCCCACAGTGCTATGGCACACCTTCTAATTTATAAGTAGTCCTGCAGTTAACCCCTGGGAAAAACAGCAGCAAAGTTTGACAGTACAGGTGCATTCCAGATATTTATTACAGACTCTCTCTTCACCTGTTTCACAGTTGTACATGCAGCTGAAGTGACATTTAACAACAGTTCTTACTAAGATTGTTCTTCAGTTTCTGAAATATGTGGTGCTCTAGTGAATAAAAAAATCCCAACCCTTCAAAAAACCCCCCACATTTGTCCAGCCATATTCCAATGACCAAATTTTTTTAGTAACTTATTAGCTATTTCTCTTTGCATCTTTGAACACCTCTCAACCAAATCTGCTATTTTTCTGTTCGCTGAATGAAGCTTAAATCTTTGTCATCTTTGTTCTGTTGATACTTTCCCATTATAATTGCACTTACTTTCTCCTGATCTGTTGCACAAAGACTCAAATAATTGAGGACTTGAGGCTCCAGCACACTCAAGGATTCCAGCAGGGCTGGGATAAGTTTTGGTGCGTGAGGTTTCAGCATAGACCCAGCACTTTTACTGATCTTCACAAGAGTGTTAATGCTGAAAAAAGATCAAAGGGAAGGTCAACAGAGAAACACACAGACTTAGCTGAAAAACCTCTCTGGTCTACTCTAATCCACTACCAACAAAAAGGCCAATCCAAATCTCAGATACACCAATAAAAATCTACCTGCAAACAAAAACTGGTGTATTTTTCTGCTTAAGCAAAATCATACCCTAGCCCTGAGCTTTCAACTGATGCTATGCTTTGCACAGAGATTGCTTACTTTGGCTAGGGGACTCCCTCACAAAGGGAGTCGGCAGAGGCAGTCCTACAGACAGATGTAGGAAGAAATAACACATCTTCATGTTTTAAAGAAGCTCTGGGCAAAGTCACCCCAGAGACATCCATAGTCTCTGCCCAATAAAAAACAAATTACAATGATTTGTTCAAATCCCACTTGTCAGTTTCAGACTGACCACGTCTCTCAGGCTGCATTTTGCAAAGGGTTTTCAAATCTTCAAAAGGGATGAAAAAATTCAAGAAATATTCACTATAATTTGTTAGGAGCTTTCTAACCTTCCTGGATAATCATGTTCAATAAAAGAAAATTATTTTTGCAAAGACCAGCTACACTCCAGGTCTGAATTTTCCAGCTTTCCTGTCCCTCAAGCAAATGAAGGAATAAACAAGGTTACAAAGTGACAAAAATATGAAGTCCCTACACATCAAGGGACATGGAGATGTTACATGACATAAAATGTATTTGAACAGTGTGACCAAACGCAGTCGCCTCTGGGATGTGAACTGACATTACTCACAACCAGTAGTGAAATAAGATCTGGCTGTTTCAAGAACTCCTGTGGGATTTTTTGTTTACAAGCAGAAGAGGTATGTCAGTCCTGAAGGACAGCCTCAAGTGCAGCAAACTGCTTGCAGATCAGTTTGCCTGTTGTACAGGGAGAAAAGAACTTCCCGCTGGGAACTGAATCGGCAGTCATAGAGAGGCCAGATACTCCCAAAAGATAGGTAGAGTTCCCAGGGCTGCTGTTTGAACTCAGTGAGAAAAGGACTCAACTCCGCAGGAAGGCTGTTCTGGGGATAAACTTGTTACTTCAAACACAAAGAACATTCTGCAACTCAGGTGAATAAGCTGGGTCTCTTTGGGACAAATCATGACCAGACCCCCAGGGAACTTACATGATGCAAAACTAACCTGAGAGATCGGACTTCAGCAACTGTGCTTACTATTCCTTTGTCTAGGAGGCAAGGGAGCAATACAGCTATCATCTTCTGACCAGCTGCTCCTTTAGAGGGATCACACATTTTCACACAGACCTGGGGACAGGTGAGAGTCAGCGTTGCAAGCATGTACAAACCTCCTGCTCAGATTACATTAAAGCACCTTCTCTGTCAGACAGAAGAAGGCAACAGCAACTAGAGCAACTGCTCACAGCCAAACCCAGGCTTTGTTACACCTTCATTCTCCTCTCCAGGAGGTACTTAAGCCCAAAGCCACATCCCTAAAAGGAGTTTCAGCTACAGGCAGCTTCCCCAAAAAGGCAAATTCAGAGCCTAGCAGGCCTTGATCTGCATCTGGATGAAGAGATGGACCAAATGACCTCTCAGTTGAGGGACAGACTATCTCAGCCACACGGATTCAACCATTCCATGAGGCAGAGCAGCAAGTCCCAGATCAGAACAGATTCTGCAACTGCAGTAACATTTTGAGACCAGATCATTGCTTGTGCCATTGAAATGTCATGCTGCATGCACTGTGAAGGTTGTGATTTCAAACACAGCTCTTAAGATCCGTTTCCATTTCCACCAATGTGACTTTTCTAGAGAAATACCAAACAAAACGTTAAGTGATATGTGTACTACACTCAAAAAAATCTTGTTTCAGTAACAGCACAGAGAGTGAAGTCCAGACTGGATTACTTTGTTTCACACCAGTGAGGTTCCACTGGGCTTGGTCAACTAGATCAGTTGGGTTTGGTCAACTGTTGAAGTTACAGGAAGTTTCCTTAAATCCCACCCCAAGTAGGGAAAAAAAAAGACATCAGAGAAAAAAACCCAGTTCACTATATCCCTCCTTTGGTTGCATATAACTTAACATTGCATTATTGTCAAGCAGCAGAATTTAACCAGCATCAACAAAAGTACAGAAGAGTATGTGGTCAAGCTTATTATGATTGCTTTCTAGGGGGCTGTTATGTTTATCACAACTGCACCTTATACTAGAGATCTTTTCAAGACAACAGTCTATGGTGAACGGGTCACTCCTGCAGATATGATGGTGAATGATTACCTGACAACAAAACCATACACGTCTCCGTGTGCAAATGACAAAATTAGAGTTTTACCTTGCTTAAAGTTTTTAGGGCTAGTTCTGCTGCCTTTCGAACAGTCTCCTAAAAAAGAAGTCAACAACCCATTGTTACTATTTTAAAATCTTCTATAGAATGATTCATATTAATTGATAAGTATAACACTAGTACTGACAAGGCTATATTCATGGCTAATACTTGATATATTATCTTTCAAAGAAATTTTGGCTTTGGTCCATCTGAGTATCTGGTCTACTCAATGATAAATACATTAATAATCCTGCCTGACACCACCAAGCTCTCTGTGCTTCTGTTCACATTTTTCTCTGTGATATTATTTTATTGTTTGTCATTTTCAAAACAAAAAACACACCCACAAAACAAAAAAATGCCAAACAAACAATAAAGCCCAAAACCAAACCCCCAAAAAACAACAGAATCTTCTACTGCAAAAAGAAGTGTATAGTGCTTTGGGTATGCTTTACCCTCTCCCTCAATATAATGCTGATTGCTTAGTGATGCTTTACTCAACTGAATGTCTAGGACTAGAGAAAGATGGACTAAAAGTTAACAGTAAAATTAGTGCAGCTCTGGTGGCATGTGACACCACCACCAACTAGACCCTTCAACTTTACTTGTATTGATGAATTAAGCACTATCTAGCGATATTCCTGGGTCCTGAAACACAATCACCTGGACTAGTAATATCTTAGGACGTTCTTGGAAAAAATCTGGCCTGCCACAAGTAGACCTTCCCAAACCATTTCCAAGTAAAATTCAGGAATCAGACCCTTCCCAAAAGGCAGTCTGCAGGCAGTTGCTCTATTTTGGAGGCTTATATAGCTCATTAGCACTGATGCAAAACTACTCAGTTGGTTTCAGTGCCCAGGAACATTTCTGAACACACTAAATGTACTAGTATGGAAGCAAATTCCTGGTACACAGTACACTTTGGAAAACAGCTCAGCCTTGCTTAAGTCTGAGCAGAGAAGTCTGGATCCAGAGAGAACACAGCTCAAACCTGGAAGGACCAAAGGACTCTGACTTCATATATGCAAGTCATTTAAGCACACAAGCAGCCCAAAATAATCTATACTCAAGAGTTAAGCAAATACTTAGAAATTCTTTTATATCCAGGAAAAATGCTGAACCATCAAGAATAAGCACAGTAGGGATGAAAACCAACACTTAAAAACAGGAGAAACATACACAAAGAATTTCCAAGGCGGCATGGAAATTTTAACTGCAAGGGCTGGAATTTCTAGTCTGCTTAATACCCAAAACTCCCATTGGCTTCAACTTGACTTCTCGGAGAATCTCTCTTTAAACATCACAGAGCTTGATCACTGTACTTTCTGTTGAAGATTCCTGTTCAATTATCGGTGCCATTACCTTAATGTCATCTTGCACTCTGAATAGGATTTCCCAGATCTCTGGAAGTTTGTCTATAATGTCATCCAAAGGTCTTCCTCTTAGTAAGTCATTCAGTGCCAGACAGCTGCAAACAAGAAATTTTATTTCCTTCACATGATGTAATTATTTGATATAGCTGTATATACAGATAGGCTTATAAATACAAGTAAATGATTTAAAAAAAAGAGAACTGTTTCACATTCCTTATTTTCCCCAAACCCTAAATCTACTCTGTCGTAAGAATGTCTCCTTTAGCAGAGAAAAAAAGTTCAGCCAGTCAGGTGAAATCTGAAACAGATGAGAGCAAGTGAGAAAGGCTGCTGTGGTGAAAATTGCTATTGCAAACATTCCGGTTACAAAATTGTTTCAGATTTCTTCTCTGTAACTGTAGGATAAGAACAAAACAAAATGGTCTAGAGTCTGGAATTGAAATTAAAATGGAAGTTTTCAATACAGCATAACTACAAACCATTATAAACAAAAAGCAGTTTATTAAAAATGCTACACCAACTGGCATCCTGCTGCCAAGTATATATATAGTCAGACCGCCAAGATTTTCTAACATTAAGCAATATTTCAGGTCCAAGGATAGGCAAGAACTTTGTGACCAGAAAACTCCTCCTTCAGAGAACATTGTTTAGTATCATGCTTCAGCTACATGCAATAAATAATTTCAGGCTCAATGAAGCAAATAGCTTCAAGATTGTATCACACTTCAAGTGTAGACTACAAGACTGGGCTCTATCCTGATGAAAGGACGTTTCCTCTTT
>NW_008825208.1:5903786-5945085 GCF_000699105.1 Pygoscelis adeliae
TTAACAAGTTTATGGTGAAGAAGAGAGTTCAAAGAAAAATCTGTTACTTTTCCTAGCAATACCTGGATTCCCTGATCCTCCACAGACTGCTGGTTAGGTTACTGATCAAATCCTCAAGAATTTCCTTCATGTACTTATCAACCTATTATTAAAGAAAGGAAAAATCATGAAACAAGCATGGACCATGCATCCTTGTCCTGTACTCTGGAAAAAAAAAAAAAAAAAAAAAAGGTCCTTTTGGACAATACAACCTGCTTTCAGCCACAGCGGATGAACTAATGCTTGCCAGAGCTGACCCCACACAAACTTACTCTGACTTTGCTTTAGACATGCCTTTCTCTGCACTGCTTCAGGGCTTAACGCTGTGACAGAGACAACAAGAAAAGAGGAAAGTCCCTCAGTCCTTTATCAACTGAATTGTTTAGGTGCAGCGCCAAACATGTATTTACAGGAGAAGCAGTTGCGCTTTGATGAGGGATCAGAGCAAATGACTTCACACTAAGATCAGCTTTGCTAGGAGAAAAGATTTGCGAACCCAATTCCAGGCCTTTCAAAGCCAGAGCAAGGGCATCTCACAAAAATCACTTATTCCTGAAACTTGTCTGGGAGGAGTTATCCTCAAACTGATGGAACAGCCTCTTCCCATGGGCTTCCTCCCACTTAAAAACTGAGGAACCATATTTAGATGGTGTTAGTCTAGGAAGGTCATCTTAGGTTATAAGGATTCCTGAAGAGCTTCTCATAAGCAGTATCAAAGCAATATCGAAGTGTGGAAAGACCCCTTTAAGTAAAGTAAATCATAAACTTCAACGCTGGCCGCACAAACAAGGTCTGCGATATCCTTTAACAAGTAAGAGGCAGTGCAAAACCTCTGCGCGTCCTCCAGCTCATCCATGGATTCAAGCACCTCTTTCTCTGTAGGACAATTCCTCACCCCTTTTTGCACAGCCCCTCCTTTCACAAGATGCAACTGTCCCATGAGGATCTCCAGATGCTGCTGACTATCAGCAAACTCACCATTCTGCACTTTGCTGCTCACTCACCATTGACTTGTCGGTGACCAAGGCATTCCAAATGCTGGTCATTGCCTGTCGAATGCCCAGGTTGGGGTCAAACTGGTAACGGTAGAGCCGGGGAAGAAGCTGGGGTAAAAATGGAGCCAGCTGCTCTCCAGCTTTGGCAGCTATCACATTAAAACCAAAAGCTGCTCCCTGAAATGATGACAAAAGGGTATTTGTTGAAACAATCTGCTCGCTCACTCAGTTATTCCTCCTGGGCACACCACAGTCAGTAGCAAAGTTAACTGACACAGTTTATATTCAGACCAAATCAAAAGGACTAGAATGGTACCAGAATTAGCCCCCCATCAGTGCTACAGTACCACAATGATCTCAAGCATACAATCACACTCAGCTGACAACATATTACTTCAAAACTTCCTTCTCTCCTACCTTCATTTCAAGATAGCGATTGACCCCATTTGCAAAAGTGGTTGTGGAGAATTAAAACTATGAAGATTTAAGTATGTTCTTCGAAAGAGATTCTTTCTCGGAAAAACTGGTGGGGGTGGGCCACTGCTTCCCTACAACTCTGATGCATTTAGAAAAACTAGAATAACTTAGGAACTGAAAAACTAAAAATAAAGCAACTCTACCTTAGCTCTACAACCTGAAATTTCTGAAGATTATTATTTTGCATCTGTCCATATTTACTTTAAACTCAAGTATTCTTCCATACTCTTCTCTTTCTCCAACACTGTCAATTCCCCTGTCAGTTCTAACACAGTGGAACTGCTGCTCACCCATGAAGTCCCATGGGATTTGGCAGGATAGCCCAAAAAGAAATTGCTCAATGCAGGCAGTGCAGTGACTGCCTCTAATGACTTCGTATTGCCTGACTTGCAGTGTCAAAAGCTGCCACTCAAAAACCCATGCTAGGGATTTCACAGGACAGGATGTGCTGTCTGGGTTAGTCCAGAAAAGGAAGAGTAATAAAGACAAATTCTCAGTTTGGACCACTGCTGTGAGGAGCAAGAGGTTGCAGAAAGTGTAAGAAAAAGGGAGGCATCATCTGCAAGGCCCTGAACAGCTTGCTCTGCCTAGCTCTTGTGTGGAGGTTTGGAGCACAGACTTCCAGATGCCCCCTTCAACTTAAATGATTCTGCAATTTCCTCAAATGCCAAAACTCAACCTACAGTTGTTGAGTGGATTTTCTTGACTCATCCTGGCTGGTGAAATTCCACAAGGGTCAGGAACCTAGTTATGCTTCTGTGCTTCTGAAGTCCCAGTGCAATGAGAGGGGAAGTCTTGAGAGATGTGCTGACTTGTCAAACTCTGGATGAAAGTTAATGCTGGGGCTTGTTTTTTTGCACTAAATGGCATTGCCAGAGACTCAAAACCTCAGGTAGCCAGCATGAAAGAGCATGAAGGGTGCAATACAGAAGATACAGCTACCTGGGTCTTCTGCATGAAAGTGCACGAAAGGTGCTCTGCCCACTCCCAGGGACAAAACAAGTTCTTCCATGCTTATTTAAGCCAGTGAAAAAGTCCCCAGGTTAAAGCTCTGAAATGTATACTTAAATCTTAAAATTTATGATGCTACTTTTTTTTGCAGGAAGTGGATCCAATAGTATTTTGGCTTTGCTAAAGGTTCCAGTAGCTTCAGAATATCAAGACTTGAGTTAAAAAAGGATACTTTTGACAACAGCGATTAAACCGGTGTATTGTCAACTGACTTTTTAGCAACTTGTTGCTGAATACTTTTTGCTCTGCCTTTTTACATGACAAAGGTCACTTTCTCTGGCATCTGAAAATTCATCCAGTTTTGAAAATATTATCTCACTGTTTGAACACATCAAGACCTGGCCTCTAAGCACACTCAAAAGTAAAAGGAAAGGATCACAGTTGATTCAGAGGGGAATGTAGGATGATATGAACGCTGTGATACCAATGTTTTGTGTTAAGAATTTCAAGTAATCCTAAATTTTTTTCTCAGGCTGGTAAATTTGCATTGGACCTGACACCAATGCATCAACAAATGGCCTCCACATGCAGTTCTCCATAGATCGTATAACCAGAGCTAGAGAAATGCAGTTACAGTTTCCAGAGTTCACAGTGGGAATGGAACTGGTATGAAAGCAGCAAATTACCTTCCGGGAATTCCACATGGCATGATGGTTGGCCAGATTCATGAATTTGTACACCAGGTCTGGTTGATTGAGATCACTAGCCAGTGAACAAAGCTCCTTGTAGGTAGAAAGACCTTGACTTTGGAAAGCAGAAGGGAAATCAGTGTCACTATTTTTAGCTACACAAATGCCATGATAGCCAAAGCTATAGTCAAATCACAGCCTAAAGCAGACAGAGAGAAATGAATACCCTATCTGTATTAGAAGAAAATATTTATGGTAACTTAAAGCACAAGAAGGAACAAAAAGCTCAGGAAGCAGATTTATAAGCAAGGGAATACTGTTTCAGCACTGGTTATGTGTCTGTTATTGAGACTGTCAGTAAACTTACCCGTCTGGGGTTTTGCTTAGGCCACCCTGAAACACCACAGTTTCTCCAGTCATCTCATGTTTAGCTCTGGTAGAAAAGAGGTCCAGTATTAGCTTTACCAAACTCTACATTTGAATGGACTGCACGCTACAGAACAAGGTAATTTGTTTTGCTTTATTAACTCAGTAACTTCCCATTCTTTCAGTTCCAATCCTACAAAAAACATACAGGTGTGCAAAGCCACACACACTCCAAGGAATTTCATTAACCAGTATCACATGTAATGTTAAGGAGATGCTGCAGAAAGTGAGGGTTTTGCTGTGCAGTCAGAAGGTAAAAGGTTAAAACACTGAATGATGGCTTTTTATTTCTGCCCAGACACAAGCCATACTCTCAAATCTCTACTCCAAAATGAAAAAATCCAATTTCCATTCATCCAATCTCTTCCTGTTTACCACCACTGGATCCCCACACTCCCAGCCTAGGTTTTGTCATTCACAGTGGCCACACCCACACCAGGTTAGACAGGAGTAGGCTGTTAAAAGAGCATTTCCAGCACTGACCAACATGACTGTTAGCCAGGAGTCCTGTAAGACCAGCATTTTTTGCACTACATCTGACAAGTGACCATTAACACTTTCTCAGCAAAAGATACATTTCAGGCACAAGCAAGTCCCCACTTCTGCAACATTCACATTGTTCAGAGCTGCTGCAAGAGGTCATTGTCCTTTGCAATTACACAATGCAGCAAGTAGGAAATCTAACCGAACCCCAACTGATCTGAACTGCTTGAATCAGGACCGAATAATTATTTTGAAGCTTTGTTGGATGGAACAAAACTGAACAACTTCAGTCACAACAAACTCTAAGCTGAATTAAGAAAATGTCCCAGTTTGACCCACTGACAATATATAGATACTGGCCTGCCCTTGGCCACAAAACATCTCCTTCCACATACAAGAGAGGCACATTTTTGTTCCCATCAGACATATAGCTCAGAGTACTCTCTCACTGTGTTCTGAGCTTACTGTACCTTTTCCCAGTCATAAGAGTATCAACAAGTGTGGTGACTAGCTCTTGCTGATCCTGTTCGCTTCCTAGTTCATATATCAGCCCAAGACCTTTTGAAGCAACATCTTGACTAAGCTCTGCAAGAGATTTTACAAAGTAAAATTAAAGATAAGCATGTAATTAAGTAATACACAAATTTCAAAAACACGATGCAACCAAAATCATGATCTAGCAAACAGAGCTCTGTGCTGCAGTTCACAGCTCTCCATTTTAGAGCAGACCTAGTCTGGCAACACACAAGTTTTGCATTCTGAAGCAGCAATTTGTTCTGAAGGCTAACCCCCCCATCAAATTAGGTGACATCTTCATGTTAATATTGTCACTGCAGGTTTTGAAATAGCAGAGAGAGTTCCAAGAGCCGTAAGTATTCTGACACACTGCTGGTGCCTGAAGTCCAGCAAAGTTAACAGTAATACTCTCTTCAACTTCACTGAGCTTTGGATAGGCTGCCAGATGCCACCCTTTCCACTAGCTGCTGTGCGTAGACCTATAAGCCAAAATCTGCTAGCTTAAAGAGGGCTTAAGAGTTCCTATCCGTGCAGAACTCTGTGATACACATCCTGCTGCCCAAAGCAGAGCAGAAGTAGCAACACTGAACAGTTTCTGTTATTAGTCGGAAGGGGCAAATGCAGAAAAAGATTTGTGCTTGGTTAGCAAAGCACAGAAAAAAGCTGTGCTTCTTATCTCCACATGCGACACCTAGAAAAGAAATCCTTCCTATTATGTCATAAATGGGATGTTTCTACAGTCACCTTTTAATGCTGACTGACAGAGAGGGTGTATGTGACTTTCTGCCTGTTCGAAGATTCCCTCCATTCTGTTAAAAGCCCACCAAAACACAAAACTCTTAAGATGTCATAGTACTTACCATCACTATCTGACAGAATTGAAACAAATGCACTTTGAATATCCTTGAGATGAGACTGTAAGAGCAGAAAAAAGAACATTATTTTTATTATTATTTTATCTCAGATTTTAGATTCTTTGTCTGGTCTTAAGGCAAGTTCCTAACAGATAATCCAATCAATGGAGTTGCCTATTTGAGCTACACCTATGACAAGAACTGCCCTCCTTTCCAGACAGTAAGCAGCCTGACTGACATTCACAGAAGATAGTTATTTGTCCAGCACCTTTTTACCGCTACCATGCAAACCACATATTCTATTTTCCTTGTCTAATACATGGCAGTAATGCGTCATAAATCTGGCTTGCAGCCAGATGGGGCTGCAAGGACGTCTTTTCTTCATCCCCAAACTAGTGGATTTTGCCACCTCCCACAAGGTCCATCATTTAGACGAGTGTAATATGTGGCAAGGTTTTACATGTAATAGCTTATACTTGCGAAGCACCTATTGTCCCAAAGCTCTTTATCATTACCCAGAGAGCACAAAATGGTTGTGCTCTCTGGGTTACATGGTCCCATCACAGTCTGTAGTACCTCTATGCAGAGAGAGGACATTTTGGTTGGGAATGCTGTATTAAGTCCTTGTATAGGACCTTTCACATTCTCTCATTACAGAAAAACACTCTAAATAGAAGGTTTTCATGAAAGCGCACCAAAAACACACAGTACATGAAGCACATCATAACTGCTCCTAGTTGTGATAAATTCTGTGAACAAATGAGTCCAGGAATTCCACCTAGTTCTTCCCCTTCTTCCCTTCCTAGACGTCCTTTCAATATTTTCCAAAAACAAATCCTAAAAACTATACAGACACCAACCTCTTCTTCCCAAGGGAAGATGTACTGCTACTTCATCTTACAACAGCTATTTACACTAAGCTGACTCCGACTTGAGTGCAAGTCAGATGTTTACAAAGGCGCCAAACAGCCTCATTCATCTGCCAGTTAGTATGTTCCCCTAGCAACAAAAGATAAGCCACATCTCCGGAAGATCTCACTAAGGACTGCAGCAGCACTGGGGGAAGATAGGCAATGGAAGTGCAGGGGAAGGGAGGGACAGAAAGGAGGTGAGAAGCAAAAATAGGGACACGCAGACAGTATTAGGAAAGGGCATATTTCTTACCTTAATCGCTTTATGTGTGCTCAGCTTCTTCACCATTGATAGAAGCCAGATGCAAGCTGCCTGTCTAACGTGTGGGTTGGGGCTGATAATGTGCTTGTTCAAAATAAGGTCTAGGACCCAGGGAACCACATCATTCACTTTCAAATCTATATGAAAGAAAGAAAGAAAGAAAGGGGGAGCTTTGCAAATTGGCCACACCCATTTTTAATTTCAATATAATGTGCAGCAGCAATGAAAAACCTAATCAGTCCATGAGTACTCAGGCAATACCTTAATCTCTGCTTATTCAGGAAAAGCCTTCACTGGAGTCACTAGGAAAGTATTTCTCCTAATAGAAACACTGAATAGAGTCCTCCTAACCCTTTATTAAAGTGTTTCAGAGCCTGTGGCCAAGAAGAGGTACCACTCATACTGCCTAAGATTTAGTGCACTACTTTTTTTTGTTAGGACTCAAAATTTCTGGAGTAACAGCAGGGTTTTGTTCTACCCTGTTCTGCACATCCTCAGCTTTGTGTACACTTGAGATCTAAGACCACTCTCACAACATTAAAGCACCTGTTTGCAGGTCTGAGGCTGATATTTACAGCTGCCTGTTTTGAAGCTAGCATTTTGTCATACTTCTATTTCAATGGGTACAGAATCTTAGTCCTCAAATAAAATTTCTGCATTTGCTGCATGTGTCACTTAATCACATCAGTCCAAGTTGTTGGAAAAAGACTTGCAATTTAATTTTCTAACGCTATTTTTCACTGCAGGCTTCAAAATGCTATTTTAAAAGGTTTGTGTATGTTAAACATGAAACTAACACAACATGGCAAACCAAAATGAAAAAAATAAAACAAATGCAGTGTCAAGAGGCAATGAATTATATTTCATCGAGAAGCTATTTAAACAGCACATGAAATAAAGTCTTCTACTCTCTGAGCAGATGGACTTGAAGAGGTGAAACAGCCCATATATAATCCAGCATTGCAGAACACTGAGCAGAGCATTAACAAACACAGAACGTCTCTTACCTCTACTGTAATAAATCAAACACCACAGAAATAAAGTTATGGAGCACAGTGTTAGCCCAGAACTGTGAGATTTTACATTCCTCAACCCAGCCCCAGTACTAGGAAGGCCTACCTGAAGGAGGGATATATTCCTCCTCCGTGACTGTCCACACATCACGTGCAGCCACAGAGCTGGTTCCTACAGCAGCACTGGTAATAGCTTCACCAACAGTGAACTGCAGTTCTATTTGTTTGGCCTGAAAAATACAACAGAGCCTCACTGACAGTACTAATTAAACACACACCAAAACTTTTCACACTTACTCCACAAAACCACAGTCTCTCTCTCAACCCCAATTCTCAGCACCGATTTGCAATAAGATCACTCTTTTGGTGAGCTTCTGAGATTACGTGGCACCTCAGACCCACTGAAATTGATGGAAACTGAAGCGATGTCAAGCTCTCCAAAATGAATGATAAGAGCTAAAATTTCCACAGTTATTTTTAAAGTGTGTCTCCTACAAAGCCTCTGCAAAAGTTCAACTTAGTGAACAGAAAGAACTGGAGAGATAGGATGAAAAGAAAACAAAGTTAGAACAAGACTGCTAGTCATTAATAAAAATTGCTGTGGCTTTGTTATAGTATGCAGTAGTAAAAGATTCTCCTGTAATTCCATCCAGAAGTTGATCACCTCTAAGATATGTACAAATTTGTTTTTCACATTAAAAGAATTCAGACAATACTTCGCTTTGCTTCTCTGTCCTCTTTCCACTATTCTCTAAGACCTCAGGAACAGAATGTGCAGAACTCTGCCACCTTTTTGTCATTATTTATGATGAATCTTGAGCTGTAAGAACTGATTTCCATACCTGCTGAGTACCTTCTAGATTCACTTTTCTTACTCTCTGGAAACACAAAATGCTTAGGCATTTGGGGAAGTAAGACCTTAGCTTCCTGCAATCTAAGATACATTTTTTTTTCCAAGTACATATTTTATAAAGGATGCTGTAATGACCCTAAGCAGTTACAGGACACAAACACAGCACTTGGAAACATCATTTTATTTTTGTGTACACAGTGTTCTTCCTATTCTTGTTTGTTTGATCACATCAGATTGGAGGACTCAGCAAAACCAGCCTCATACCCAATAGCTGCTTCTACAATGCTAAATCCTATGTCACTATGAACAAGGAAGAAAGGTAAAACAAGCTGTAAATGAAGAACACTAAAAAAGCTTCTTGACTATTTAATTTTGCTGTCTGGCATATTGCAATATGTATAGCAGCTCTAAAGTACTGTGAAAGAACGCAGTGCACTACACTGATGCATTTAGACCAATAACAGATACATATATTCCTGTAAACAAAGCTTCTAATTCAAGTGAGTTGTATCAGCTGATGTAGTTCAGATGAAAAAGAAGGTGTATTTATATTATCTACTTCTAGGGTACTTCTGAAGGCCAAAGTACAGACCTATGGCTTCATTAGTATAAGCTCTTAGGATTTTACACATACAGATAGTCCTCCTGAAGGAGAACACATTTGCCTCAGAGACTGGGGCAGAGACCTCGACTGGCAAGTTTTTAAACTGTGGCATAAAACATTTTACAAGCCCCAAACTTACCTCTGCTCTCTATTTCAAGGCATTTTTAAAAAACCCAGAGGCACTATTACAAAAAGACAGCTCCCCTTGTAAACCTGGCTCTAGAGATATAAAAAGTATTCAAATAGAAATACTCACTGCAGTATAAAGAATAATTCATTGATAGTGCCTCACCTCCACAGAATCCATTAAACCCTGCAACAGTAGCTTCTGGTGGGGAAAATCTTCATCTCCCACTGGGAAGTAACCTAATGTCTGTATTGCTCGTTCCTTCATCTTAAACACAAACAAAAAACCAACACCATCACATAACCATCCTGTAAGTCCAGAAGAGACACTTTAAACCCACTCTTTCTCATCCTTGCTGAAGTTTCACTTAAGGTACCAGAAGTTAGACATGCAAGTGACTTACTAGATCAGTGCACCTCTCTTCCAAAAGACAGATCAAAACAAATGTCCTGTTACCTTTGAGGATTATTTCCAGGTAGAAGAAGATAATCCCATTTTTCTTGAATTAAAACTATGACCATTCATAGTTTTCATCCCTTAAGCTCCTACTTATGGCTATAGAAAGCACAAGCAATCAACCGCTAGACAACACTGGAAAAACCCTTAGCCTAATTCTGACTCACTAAAGCCAACAATAAGCCTAATTCCTTTAAAAACCAAGGCTGAGTTTGGCAGGTAATACATAAACCTGAGCATTCCAGAAATGAACAAGAATCATAACAACACTACAAAATCTTGCCTTATTTGTTTCCTTGCTGGAAGGGATTCGGGCCAATAAGCTTTCAACAAGTTGCAGCTTTGTAAATCCTGTTCCTTCACTGGGAATTGGCAAGGGCCCGTTCCTACCAATCTCCCCAAGAGCCGTACAAGCAGCCACCACGAGGAAGGGAGAGGTGCTGTCCAGAAAAGAACCTACAGGAAAAAGCAAAACAGGATGACTTGGATTTTGTATTATTATTTAGCCGTGGGCAGGCAGGCACTTATATTTTAGCCATGCAAGAAGCAAAGCATTTGTCTCCTCTACAGCTGGTAGGAAGCATTATGCTAGAACAAAATCAAAGTGAAAGGAGACACTGAGAGGATTCTAGGCAGTGGCACCGCTCCTAATTGTGCTATGCTGGTCTATGAGCTAAGAGTCCACCTAATTCTTGTTGAAAAGGGTTACGACCATGCATCTAATCAGATGACATTTTTACAGGCTGTAAATTCTATCACAGAAAGTGAACTCAAGATTACAGCATCTATGGGCTGAATATCTTAGAAAGTCCTCAGCCTGGAGTGGTTGAAAAAACAACTGTTACATGCAGCAAAGTCTTAGGCAGGAAGTTACCTATTGTCTCTGTCGTCGATTTTATGAGCTGTTCTTGTTCCGGCATGACTGCAGTGTTTGGCTGTTCTATGTCATGTAGCTCCATTGTTCTGATTTTCCCTTTGGCCAAGTACCTTCCTACTGTAAATCCCAAAGCCAACAAGGATCCATGTTGGACCTCCGGGCTCTACGGACAACACCGACAGTGCAGAAAAATCTCATTTTCAAAGGAAGTAACACTTTGCACAAAGCACTGATTTAAAAACACATATGGACAACCCAGATGAGAAGGCACCCTGAAGAATGCAGAGTTCTAACACATAATGCAAAACCATAGAGTTTGATATTGCTAGTGCTCTCTGACGGATGGAGTCCTTCAAGATAAATTAACAAAACTTAGAAGAGGCTTAGAAGGACAGATTAAGAACTTATCACCAGCACTCACATTCCTAAAGTCTACCCCTTGGTAGCTAGGCAAAAAAAATATTTAAAAAATCCAATTAATCTGATTTGCAAGTACAGATTTATGCAGGTGATCTAAGATAATACTACGCTGTCTCTACTTAAAAACTGGGCATACTCAGATTAAGGGGACAAAATGTACTCTTTGGTAAAAAGCAGTAAAGGAGAATTACTCTAGATTTGCATTGCTAAGAATGAGAACGCACTTGGCCTATGAACACTGAAGGCAATGCCTCTACACAGTTCAGTAGGCCACAGACTGTGAAAACTAATTATTACAATTCAATGTCAAGAACATTAATTTGTCCAATGCTGATTTGGTGCTGAGACTATCTAATGACGGTGCTCATTCCCACAGGTGAATTCTAACAAAAGGATTTTGTGCAGAAATAAGGCTGTGAGACTTAAATGCTACCTTAATTAAAAAAAAAAGGAAGGGGGCAGGGGCTTAAACTCAGATTAGTTCACGGATCTGTTTTTTATCACAACCCTGCAAAAAGTTGCATTGGTGCAACTGTGCTGCCAGGATGGGATCCTCAACTTAGCTTGGCTACGAGGGACTGCTCCTTGTTGTGGTCTCACAGCAGCAAAGCCAGCTGAAGATGCATCCTTCCCCCCTCTCCACTTCAGCTATCCATGTACACTGCAGTCCTTACTTTACACTGCAGTCCTTACTGAGCCACTAGAGATCAGCACCACCCCTAGCTGTACTGATTCAACTGGTTTTGTACACTCACAGCAAACCGGAGCTCTAACTGACTCAAACCCAAAAATGCATGGGAACACCCTGCTTTTTTTTGTTTCATGGTTCACATCCCTCCTTATTTTCAGCCAGGTGCTGCGAAAGGTCAACCTTGGCTTCATGGGTGACTGGGGCAGAAAGCAGGGGTGTGGGGTTGTGACCCATCTGTGCTGGCTTTGCGACGACAGAAGCTGTGCCCTACATAAAACTGAGCAATGACACGGCTTTGGCTCACAGACACAGCTTTCAGATTCAAAATAAATCGTGTTTGTTAATTGCAGCATAAAGCGACCAGCACTTCTTGTCAGCATTTGAGCCTGTTACCTGCAATGTAAAATGGTGGCCCATGAAGTCCTTCAGAGACTGATATAAAAACGTCTTGGGGAAATATAACCTAAAAATGCTACTACTTTCCCTCCCTTTCAGGATTCAAGACACACCAGCACAGAAACCTGTCCAATTTGGTTTCAGGACTCCTCCTCCACAGTCGTAGTGGCAAAATGCAGAGATAAGGATAATGGGAGGGGGAAGGAGGTGCGGGAGAATGGAAGGCAGGCAAACCCACAGTGTAGCGATACAGCCTGGGGAGGGCTGCTGGGCAGTCCATGTGGGGTGGGAGGGAAGAAGCCAGCCAGCATCTGGCAATGGCTGCTGGCAGGACAAGACCCTGAGGCAATTCGGAGCCAGGAGGCTGCTATGGCTCAGGAGGGGAGGAGAAGTTAAACATTCAACAAGTTAAACATTTTCTTAGTTCTGCGGGTACCTGTAGTTGCTCACAAATAAGGAATCGGTAAACTGTTTGAAGTAGGTAGTGTGATCTATTAACACTCAAGGGGACAAGCTGGCTAAAACTGGTTAAATACGTGACGGTACCGGTTTTGCTTGCGAACTGCCTCCAGGAAACCCTCCTACTGACCTTAACAACAGCTTCAGAGATTAATTTATTTAAAGATCTGTTGCACTCACCTACAACAAAAATCCCCTCTCACCGCCCAACTGGAAGTCAGCTAGTTAATTTTACACTCAGATTAAGGCTAATACATCCTGGACACACTGTGAGATTCAGATTACCTACCAGTTATGTGACCCGAAAAAAAACAAGCAGCAGACAAAGAAAGGTAGTTACATGGTTGTCTCTTGTCATCTTGATCAGCTGCTCCAAGGAGGCCCTAAGCTCATCTCCAGACATGGTAGACAGCACTACAGAATAAAACAGGGCTGCGAGCTCGCGCATTTCTTCTTTGTTTGTGTTCATCAGGCTCTGCAGGAGTTTTTAAAAAGAAACATAAAATACGGAAGCAGCTTCTTACACAGTCTGTTCATACAGAACTTCAACATACAAGCACAACTGTCATGCAGCTATATAAATAGTACTTAACTCGGAAACCACTCTTCAAACCAACAGCATTATCATTTAGTAAGAAGCAAAGCACTCAATTCAGCAAAGCATTCATTAAACGCTCAGTGTTTAGGAGGAAGATTACCACTAGCCACAAGAGGGCTACCCACCCGTTCTGCGTTAAACACGCTGATTGAATGCTTGGCCGAATTTTGTCTTCAGAGAAGAGCTTCCACATTTTGCATCCATACTGAGCTAAAAAACCCCCTAAAGACACTATTTTTCCTGAGCTACTGAAGGCTTCCATTTCCTCTATATTAATCAAAGGGAAAAAAACCTCAAGAGGTTAAACCAGTTAAATCCAATGGTGACAAAAAAAAAAAGAGTCCAGGAAATCACAGCTCTCATGCAAATTTATCCACTTTGTATTAGAGATCTTGTGTTATCTCAATTGTTAAGAAGTTGAATTTGGGAAGCCTCAGGTCATTTGTTAAGATACAATCTTACCTCTGCCATTAATTTGGTGCATAATGCAACACACCCATGTGAAAAATTCATACCCAAATCTTTGAATGGCATGGGCCACCACAAAGAAGGCAAAAATGAGCCAAGCAAACAAACAAGAAATGAGATCTGTCAGGCTCATGAAACATAACTCTAACTTCAACTCAAAACTTGTATCAGATCACGTAGCTGACTTCTAACAAAACCCTGAACCTGTTCCTTCCGCTTGGCAAAATGAAATCACACAAAGGATGATTTACAACAGTATTTCTGGAACTAGGTAGTATCAGTTACCATCCCTAGAAGCTTAATTTTGCAAATGGACACCAGGCCAAAGAAAAAGAAGGTTTTTCTGCAAATTATGAGCAACGCTGAAAAGGAGAATGTTTTTAAGTCCTCTCCTTTGAGGTTCATGCCTGCACTTAAATGAGATGTGGTAAACTGTATGCAGTGCAATGCAGCACAGATATCAGCAGGAGAAATTATTAGAACATATTCTAATTTTTCTTTAACTCGACCAAGTATATTTTTCTGCCAGATTCCCCCAATGAAAGCGAAGGCAACCTGTAAGAGCTTAGCAAATCCCGGATGCTTGAAGCAAATCATGAAAAAGCAGAAAGTTGCCTGAGAAAAGAATCTAGGGAAAGCAGAATTCTCTTTGGCTTACTCCCAAGCAGGCTCTAGCCTATCTGGTTTTTTGTTTGAGGCTAATAAAAAAAATAAAAAACCTCCACAGAAAGGGCTCTAAAACAATTAGGGATCTAATTAATCTCATTTTCTGAGAAGCCACTCACATCTTCCCACTAGAACATTCCCATTGTTAAACAACTCCTTCAAAAAATTGCAGAATTTTATTTTCAGTTTTCTTTTGCTATTTAATGGATCTTCTGATCAAGGGGAAAAACTGACTGACTATACCAACAGGATCAATGACAGAGATTACCCAGAACATGTAGGTCAATGAACAAAATCAGTAACACAAAAGAACCAACAAATAATTTTCCCTATCCTGCTATGTATAACAATCTCGTGAGGTGTTGACTGTAGGTAGAAATACCAGATAATAATTTTCCCTACCCTGCTACATATAACATCTCATAAGGTGCTGACTGTAAGTAGGAATACCAGATTTCAAATTAAGTGCATACTTGGAAATAATACTCCATTGCACCATGGGAAAATGCCAGATTTTGCTAATGCCAAACCCCTTCCACCCAAAATAATAAACCAAAAAAAGGGATTTCAACATACCTTTATCCAATCCATTTTGTCTACAAATCTGGTGGCTAGTTTTTCCGGATACACTGAAACAACTTCTAGAAGACAATACATGACTGGCAGACCTAAAGAGTAATTAAAGAATCAGGTTATTAAACAATTGCAGTATTTACAACAATCTAACAATCAGTGATAAAAAGAGGTTAAGAAGTATCAAGCATTTCAAAGCATTCATTTGCAATTCACTAGGGATAACAAACAATACAGAATAATAGCGTATAGTATTTCTCAGAAATATTAGGGAAACTAATAGAAGCAAACATTCTGGTAGCCATTTGTTCTAAAGGCATTCAAGTGCTTTAAGACTACACTTGTCACAGATATGCTATTATCTGAGTGAGGAAGACATAGCATTCACTGGTGAGGAAGCTGTTATAGACAATCACCTCACAATTTTAAAGCATTATGTCAACCAATGCTGCAATTTTACTGTCCTGCTTTCTCCCACCTACACAGCAGCATAGAAGAGAACAAGTTTAAACTGAAGAGTACATAGTCCATGTTGCAACTGATTGCTGCAGCGAAGTTCAAAGCGCTGGGCATGGCAACTCATTTCTAGTAAGAGAAGACTTCTTTTTCTTCAAGATGATGCTGCCCACAGCTTCTTACCTCCAACACCAGCTAACAGCTGCTGAAGAAGGCCAATATATATATGTATAGGGTTGGTTTCTGCACTTTTTGAAGAGGAGGAGGAAGAGAAAGATATGTGGTTGCCAGACATGAGGTTTCTTATGTAACGTCCAATGGCTGGAGCATGATCTTGCATATCTGCCAAGCTCTGTGAGGTTGGCACCACACCTGCACTGTGAGCAAGACACATCCGCAGGTACAGAACTATCTAAGTAGAGAAGAGAAGAACACAGGATATTGCGTGTGTGAGCACTTGGAAAACCGTGGAGGAGACAAAATAAAAGAGCAGGGAATATGCTGTATTTAGAGTAACCAAAACAATACAGTTTCTTCTTTAATCAAACCTAGACAGAAGAGTCAGCATGGAGACAGGAACAAATATAAAGTGTAACAAATCTTAGGACCACTTTCTGCAATATGCCTGTGTAAGCAGACAACTCTACAGTGCCTGCATCGCTCTCAAAAGATTAAATCATACACAGACTTCTGGTTTATCATAAGCTGATGCAATCTCCTTCCAGGCAGTTCAGCCTGTACCCTATACCAGTTTGGCATGCATACAAATGCAACCCAACGCATTGCTAATACAGTCCTTGCATCACATATGAGTTTGTCTCTACAGATCACTGAAGCCAGGGAATCTGCTATGAAAAGAAGAGCCTCAAGGAGCATAATGGGACCTTTCCACAGGATTGCCAGTTTCTCCCTCTGAGAAGCTATTACATTAGGTATGCTGCAGAAAGCAGTGGAGCAGCCCTCTTGGGAACATTCCTCCCCCCCTTGAAAATCCTGTTCAGACTGCTGTTTAAGGACAGGCAGATAAAGGATGAAGAGTTAATCCCAACATCTGTTTAAAAGAGGAATTTTAGAATGTAGGGTGACTTACGGTAACTGTTAGCTTCTTACACTGTCCTCTAAATAAATAATGGTACACATATCCAAGGAATTAAATCCAGACAATTACCTCTCCAAATGTGGCAGGATTGAAAGGCAACGCTGCAGTTCCAGTCATATATTTAGCTGGAGTTTTCATTCGGTGAGAGGCCTAAACAACAGAGTATATTAAGACTGGAACAGTCAGACCCATGAACAGCAGAGATGTTAGAAAGGTCAATGAAATTTTGCTGATGCAACTATGTTTATCCTCCACTTAGCAACTGAAAATGTGCAACAGTTCTATAACAAGAAGGGCACAGTGCACTTAGTAATAGTAGTTTAGGTTCATCAACTTTATGTCCCTATCAACTCAGAAAGTGGAAACTCTGAATTCATGAGAGGGAATGGCAGGGGAGGCTGGAGGAGGACCACATTCTTTCTTCTCCTCAGGAAAAAAGAAGTTCTTTAGAATTTAAAAACAAAATACCTCATAAACTTCCAAACTCCGAGGCGCCCCAGCTGACAGGCAGCCAGGAAGCTTGGAGACGGCAGCTCTGCCTGGAGAAGCCGCAGAGCAGCCAGGCTTCCCCAGTACTGGGAGGTGGGCGCACAGTGCTGCACCAGCGAAGCCCAGGGAGTCTCTCAGACCCTGCTACCTGCTGGGTAGAAGGCTGCTGCAGCAAGTGAGCAACTCCTTTCCATGGAAACGTTAGCTTTGACAAGCAGGAATATTCCAGGAGAAAAACATCCAAACAGATTGTTTCCAGTAACACCCCCTGCAAACGCTGCAGAAAAGCATGTCCATATTCTCTAGGCGATATGCACGTCAGTGCTAGGGCTGGATTCAGCAAAGCAGGCTTGCATCTGAATAAACACACAAGGCAGTTGCACAGAAGTCAACAGATCCTCAGATCTCTTAATATGCTCAGATCTTTTGCTGCACTGGAACTTCAATGACATCCAGAACCATTAGTGAAAACCTGAATTAGCGAACCAGAAGATTAATCCCTTCAAGAATGGGTTCCCATCCATACCCAGCAGATCAGGTCCTACTCTTTCACATACACTTTTTTGCAGAGGGAGAGAAGGATCATGCTAACTCATGCAGGAAAGCCATTTTGCATCTCGGCCTGCTGTGCCAAGCAATGCATACAAACTTCTCAAACATCTCCAACACTCGCAGATTATTCATGATATGTGAAAATTCACGCTTTGAGATAACTAACCAAAGAAATGTACCTCAAGGACTTTTTAATATGCCTTCAGGACATGTAAGGAAGATCTGAAAAGCGCTCAAAAAAATTTTTTTAAATTCACCCAGGAGTGAGGGAATCTCGTTTTTCTCAGCAGTGATTAAACTAGGCTGATCCATGGTTATTTAGCGACATTACAGAAGTCAAGGAAAATTTTAAAATAACTACAAGGGGACAGGCATTTAATAGTGTTACCTAAAACTCAATCTTGGTTTCTTAATTTTTTTATATCTGATTGAATAACCAGTATTTTGGACAAAAGCAAGTTTTTCATAAAGCTTCAAATACTTCATACACTAGCAGAGTACACCAGCAGAGTACAACACCAGCAGAGTATACAACATTTCACAAGAAATCTCTCACGTGTAAGAGTTCTGCTATCACAGATCTCTTGCAAAATCAGATGTGCTCCAACATGATATACTTCTGACATTTTTTAAAAAAAGTAGACTATCAGGGGAAAAAAAAGTATTGTCAGTGACCCTTCATATCATCTTTATAGCTTATAAGCCTAATATAGCTACTATACACAGAAGTGTGTAACACAGACTAGATTTTAACACCTCTCCACATGATCTCTCAGTGCAAACACTGAGGGTACACTCAGTGGTACAGTTTTTGGCATATCCTTCCACTAGACTCGTGAAAGGCTATTTACATGGCCATTATTTCCACAGATTGCAATGAAGATGAATAATTAAGCCTTTAAGTCAACAAACCAGACTTTTTCACTTGTTCCAGTATCTCCTTTCCTAGCCTGGAACCTTTCTTCTGTTTTATGCACAATATTATTTTTCACCAGCCCAACCAGAGAGTGGTCTTCCTATCCCTTCAAGAACATGTTTGTGAGCAAACTGTGTTTGTGAAACATGCTGGATAATCACCCTTGAATACTGGATTCCTCATGCCACACATCTTCTGCACAAACAGCATCAATGCAAAATAATCCCTTTGTTAAAGGATCTGCCTCCTTGTTACTTAACACTTGGCTATCTTGCAATTATGGCCAGCAGAAGGTAACAATGAGTGCTAATCTTGGCAATGCAATACTATGTGTGGTCTTCACTGTGATTTTAGCTAACGTTATTCCTTGGGGGAGGTGAGAGAGACAGATACAGGGAAGGGAACACCACACTTATTACATGCCTCAGCATCAAACGTGTTTGTCATTTACTGGGACAGAAGCACTGTACCTTATCTTGAATGTAATGGACCATTTCAGGGAAGGAAGGCATCTGCTTCCCAGAACTCTCCTTTTCATTTTTACCAGGAAATGTTCTCAGTACTCGCTGGGCTTCTCCATGTACCTCCTCCCGCCTTTCAGAAGAAAAGATGAGAAACAGACGTTATTTGCACAGAACAAATAGCCTTTAATGAGCAATAAGATATCTCAGGAAGCTGGGGGAGAGAGAACAGTTTTTAAATGAGAAGTGGGGTTTTTTTTAAAGAAGGGGAAAAAAGCTTGCATTAGAACTTCTAACAATTTGTTTATTTTAGAGAGGGGGAAGAAAAAGGATAGTGATGAGTGGCCTCTGAAAAACAGTCTGGATCAGCCCACATCTGCTCCTCTTACATCCTGCTAGTGTTCACCACCAGTTCCTAGTTCCCACATTCTTGTTTCCTATCTGCTCCTCCTCCCAATTACTTCCTATATTCAGGCTTCAGCTGACACCTATCAGGTTTATCACTATCTACTTAGCAGAAGATCAACTCCTGAAACAGTGCTGACACTGCAATGACAGAGCAGTTTGTTGCAATCGATCTTTTTAGCTTTCCTTAGTTACACAATAGCTACTCACATCAAAAATCGACCAATTAAAAAGTACGTTGGAAAAAACCCCACCACTTAAATTGCAATAACAGAAAACTGCAAATGAAATTATTACTGTAATTTAATGAGTCAACTACTCCTCAGCAGGGAGTGGCAACTCTCACAAGTGCATGCTCCTGACTCTTTGCAAATACAGGCTAAAAATAGACTGATAGAATTCGCCAGGAAAAAATAATTTCTAGCCACTGTAAAGGTGATATCAGTTAATGCATTTTTATTTTGCAATTGATTATTAACATGAAGTGCTTTAGTGACAGCAGTTCATCTGAGACAAGAAAAAGAACCCAAGCCAAAGACTACCATAAGGCACAGTAACAGTGCTCCACAGAACTGCCAAGAATGCCCCTATGTAAAGGTTAATTTCCAAATTATCATACTTGATTTTCAGTGAGTGAGTTTTTATGTACATACATACACACATATATATGCATTCATATTTCATCCAAGTATGTATTGGATGCAAATATATATATATGTGGGTGGGTGTGTATACATATATGAAAGTAACTTAAAAAGGAAAACAACTTACGGGTCTCCTGCAGCTAACAGGAGTAAGTATCTGGAAGGGATATGATCTGGAGGGAATACTGTGCTAGCAAATTTCACAGCCACTTGACGTACTTGAACTTCAGGCTTAAAAAGAACAGACACAAACATATGGTTGAGTTTTAAATGAACACACTAGTGACCTGCACTCACCACTTGTAAATCATCAGTCACCTGTTTTGTCCTCTGGTACCAACATGACTCAAAGAGTTTAGACATTTTGAGACACTGTTCTTGCTAACTCTTCATATGGCAGGAAATGTGGAAAAGAAAAGCTAGCTTCTCATATATACAC
Organism: Pygoscelis adeliae; assembly: GCF_000699105.1. NCBI lineage: Eukaryota > Metazoa > Chordata > Aves > Sphenisciformes > Spheniscidae > Pygoscelis > Pygoscelis adeliae. The sequence goes on from NW_008825208.1 coordinate 5,924,052, forward strand.
AAGTGGAGAATGAAATGCTTAATTAAAGACATGCACATTTTGGGGAATCATAAATCAGGGTTATCGCTAATTCTTAGACATCTGAACTGCCCCGCCCAGGCAGTTTTGAAATGAAGAACAACATACATCATCTATCCACACAAAACAGAGCTGCGTTTAAGGAGCAGCACAGCCAGAGGTAGAAAAGAAACATTAGCTTAGGGTGGTCATTCTCTCTGCTGGGTTCAGATAGTCTCAAAATGGTATTGCCTGGAAACCTAGATCGCTTGGCACCCAGGCAAAAGAGTCATCAGATTGAAAACAGTCTCTTACACAGTTACTAGCGCAACCACTAGAAATACATATACCTCCGCAGTCACCCTGAGTACCCATGCAAACACAGAGTATACAAAACCCACTCTTTCTGAAAACCCAGACCTCCGGGGAATTCTGAACACAAACAAGATACTCAGTAAAGTAAGAGAGTCAGTGAAGTGTGGTTTCCTCTGGATTAGTGTCTCAAGGCTGAGTTCCTGGGGAGGTTTCCAGGTGCCTTATCTTAGAAATCACACAGCACACTGAAATCCCCACGTAGCAGTGAATGATCCTTTCTACAAAACTCTTGCTTTCACAAAGCATTTCACAAGATACTATCCTTGAAGCATCTGCTTCTCAAAGTTTTCTTAGGAGGAGACTATGAGAAACATAGAGCGCAATTGCAATGGCTTTGTTTCATTGCCGAACAGAACACAAATAGAAAACTGCATTGTCACCCTTCTTGCAGCCACTGTACCACATTATAAATATTTCATCTGAGCATACACACCCGCCTTTCTCCCAAACAGGCCAATATATTCAGTAAGAAAAGGGAGACCTGTTCCAAAAGTATACAGCAGGAAATGTCAGGAAACAGGAAAACAATGAATAGCTCTTTTTTAAGGCACTTAATTTTGACTCCACTAAAAATACCTTTATTAAATAAGAAGCTACAAGAGCTTCCATCAGGGTACGCTGGGCTCCTTCCAAGTTACTGTATGCTCCAACCATCATAGACAAGGCCTCCTGAATGGCAAGTCTAGTATCAGCATCTTCCTGCAGTACAAAACCAAGAGTTTTCACTTTACAGTGTGCAGCGACAAGAATTAAGCAAAACCAGCACAAAATATTAAGGATTTCCCAAAGCCCCATCAGCACCCACCTTGCATAAAGCTTCAAAAAACTGCTGTACCAGTGCTATATCCTTGGTAAAGAGCTGAGGCATTCGGCTGAAACAAGATATTTTAATTCATTGTTTTTTTTGTTTTTTTAAATGGAAATGCTTCACATTTCATTGGTCTTCCCCTCATCCCACACTTTAACTGTCAAACAAAACAGATCCAGCACAGAAAGTTTGCTCTATCTTATCCATTCCCACCATGGAGCAGCACCCCACCCTTAACACAGTTTGGAACGTGAGATATTCTATGGACAACCACTTAGAGCAATAGCACACCACTGAACATACTACTTGTCTAGCTTCAGGCCCTCTGGTCTTTGCTGTACATTCCTTAAATTTATGTTTCTGCCAATCCAGAAAGTGGAACCATTTCTTAAATTCTGTGCATAATTCATGAGCTGCCATTAATCACTGCTAGAGAAGCTATCAGCTAAAAACATACTTCTTTTTACACCCCTGGAGATGTCACAAGAACAATGCTTTTCTCTGCACTGTACACTCAATTGCAATATTGGCAGGTGGCATAAAGCTTGCTGCTGATAAATTAAAAGATTACTCTGGAAAAATTATTCAATGTCCCATTGCTTAAATGGTGCTTCAGTTACCTGGAGAGCTTTCCAACCGCTGAATATGCCATTGACAGCAGTTTTGAATCCTTGAATGATAAAACAATAAATATAATTCAGCAAAAGCAGAAATACATAAAGGTGTATGTTTTATAATTAAACATTTACTTAAATCCTGTCTTCAATGTGCTCAAACAGGCTTTCATGGACAAAGAATCCTGGAACATAAAACAGTTGTATCCAAGAATAAAAGCATTACATAGGAACAGAGGGAGCATGCTTTTCCACCAAAAACAGAAAATTACAAATGATGACAAAATGTGAATCTCCCTTCTGGTCTCAGCTAATCGCATTTTATTTCAAGAGAGACAGCTAAGGAGATTCAGCAAGTATATGAAACAGTAGCAAAGGGACAGAAACCTTCCACTGGCCCTAAACAGCAGCTTTACACAAAGGAAGCTGTTTGCACAATGGATCCTGCACATGACCAATGCAGCACATTTATATATGGGCTTACTTCCTCCTGAACACTCCTTTTTCATGCCCTTCCCAATGGCAGGGGAGGCCCACGTGTTCAACACCAACTCAGGCCAGAAGGTCACATCCAACAGTTCAAATGAACCAGCAAGAAGATCAAAGCTGCAGAAGAGGAGGTCTGCAACATCAGCCCTTCGTAAGATACACGTAGGAGTATCACGGGGAATTTGGCTTCCGAAATGGGACTGGAAATACCTCTTCAGGCCAGACTGGCATTTGCAGGTCTGTTTGTAACACCCTTCCCATAGCAATACCATCCCTGGACAGACAGGATGGAAGGTATTACAAGCAGGCCTGTACAGCTGCTTATCACAACAGGGTATATGCCTGGAGCTGAGGCCCCTGTGTGCTCCAGAGTAATGAGTAACAGCAGCTAGATGCTACTCTGGCCTCACTCTTTAGATTACCAACACTGTTATTTCCTGAGACTTTGCAAATATGTCCGAGCACCCATCCGTAGCTGTTAAACAAATAAAACAGTTTTCCTATATAGCCCTTTAAACTATTTGCTTCTCTTCCAAAAAAATTTCTTAAAAAGTATCCTTTGATAGCCATCTCAGACAACTACAAGAAAGAGATTTATCAGTTTCCATCATAAAGGTATTTGTCTTTTGCTTATATTCATATGAAGAATTATAGCTCTATAGTAAAGAACCTTTCAGCTTACCTCTTTGTATTCGTTGATCAGCTTTGTAAGTCCATTTAAAAGCATTGGGCCTAATGGCTTTATTTTACTTTCTGGACAACTGCAATTAGAGACACCAGCAAACACAATATTATCTTTTGCATCCCTTAAAAGTATCTTCTCTCAGTATCACTTTTTCTCAACTTCATTAAACTGAGAAATTACAGCTTAATGTGTACAAGCGTGCGCGCGCACACACACACACACAGATTTCGGGATTAATGGAAAAAAACTATTTTCTGTGAGTTTTAGCACTCTTTCTTTGCCCTTAGTTCAGTTATATATTTAGTAAACAGAGTGGCCTCTAGGCAAATAGCTAAAAAACACTGTGCTCACTCTGAATTACTTACATGACACAAATATGATGCACAAACTGTAAGGACAGACTTCTCAGTTTTGCATTTGTGTTTGCACCAAAGAGTCCATCATAAACCACCTGGCCAAAAGGAATAAAGAGCAGATCAGAGAGCATCTGGCTTCACTTTCAAAGGTTTTCTAATCCCCCTTCTTTAAACACTGTCATCAGTAACAGTGCTCCCCTCCCCTAAGTACTAGCGGAACTGTATTATCAAGCTCATTAGGAAGAGCAGCTTTGGAATGTAAGCATTACCTGAATGTTAGCTGGGAATGTTTCTGCAGCTTGCCTGGATCGCAGAAGATGAGGAACTATCTTTAATTTAACACGGGTGCTGACTGACTCTCGTTTCATTTCTGGTTTCAGAACAGATCCCTGTCAGAAACAGACTAGAATTAATATAGTGCATCTTTGGACAACAGTACTTTTAAGTTAGCTACATTACCTTCTACTGCAAATCAGAACACACTGGGACAGAGAAAAAAATTATTCAATAGCAAAAGTGTTCAGTGAAAGCATAGGTCAAAGGAACTGATAGATTTAAGAAATACATGTATGTCTTCTCCAAATAAAATAAGGCAACTAAAATTACAGCCTCAGAAATTAAGCAGGTATGCAACTCTGAAGGCAAATCTTACCTCCTTGGTTTTCAGTGGTATATCCCCAAGATACACTTTATACATTTTATTGATGATAGCAGGATTGTTCCAGTCAATTAAACTAAAGAAAAAAATACATTGAACGTGTTATGATTCTGACCTTTGATTACTTTTTAAAATATGTGTTTTACAGCATTTCACATCATATTAATATTCTTCCCAGAGTTTTAATAGGTCTAATCACTCCTCCCACATCCACATAAGATATAATCACGAAGAATGTGAAGTGATTACAAATTTCTCCTACAAATTCTGACAATATAATTCCAAATAATTTGTGAGAAACCTACATGCTCCCTTCTCTCCCACTGAAACAAGACATATAGATCATGGTAGTCTTACTGATTGAATACAGAATGGTTAGCTGTTAACAAATTTCCCCACATTCTTCAACCTTGGTGCTTTGAGATTTCAATAGAGAAGAGGGTATTTTTAATTCTAGGACTATTTCATCTTGGTCTCTCAGACAAACCTGTCTGCCCACGATAACCATCTAATGCTACCTATTGATGAGACTGTTTGGAATACACACACATACCCAAAAAACACCCCACAGAAAACAAAAAGTTAAGCATGCATGCTTCAAAAAAGTGGAGACACAACCGCCTCTCCTTCAGTAAAGCAACTGATTTTCAAACAAGTAAGCTGTGAAGAAGCATGTATTTCTTATAAAAGACATTTAAGACTGCATATTAACATGCATTTTGTCCACACGTGTATTTTGCTCTCCACGCAAAGAATGCCAATACAAAGGGAAAGATGAGACAAGCAGCAAAGGAGAGACTGCCTTCCTTAATCAGGCTGTCGTCACTTACTAGAATCATCTCCCCTGCCACAATTGAATAGACTCGAATGGAGAAGGTTTCACATTACGTATTTGACTCCAAGTTAAATAGTCCTACACTTCTCGTAATACAGAAGCCACCTACACATTTCAAAGGCAGGCCTCTCTTGCTCCAAATCACCTACATGAGCCAGCAAACCTCACATGATCAATGACTCAGCAAATAGTACCAACAGCAATTACTCTGGCCCCTTGATGGGTTAAAGACAGAAGCGTTGTCTTTAGATGACAAAAGGTGGGCTGCAGATGAGCAAAAGCTTTAATAATGCAGAAAACAGTGGCTGCCAAACTTCCTAGACAATGGTCCACTTCACAATTACAGTCTCTTTACTCCCTTAATAAATTGAATGAAAGTATACTTTTCTGGGAAAGACAATATAGATAAGTTGACCAGCTGTGAATCAGTTACTAAGGCCTTATTGACCATTGATAATCGACAGAGGCAATTTGGAAACGAAGAAGTAAGAAAATTGCTCAAAAGCAATACCAAAGATGATTGAAAACAGACAGCTAAAGCTGTCAGCTCCGGAGCCAAGTGATGTTCCCAACTGCAAGACTGTGAGCCACACCATTCCCAGCCCCGTCTGAATACATGGCAGCTTCACAGGTACACAGGGGACTGCAGCCTTCCTCCTTTCAGATCACAGTCTCTCTGGAGCACTACATTAATTGCAGCTAGCTTTGTTAGGAACACTAGCACCATCTTTTCCAAACGTCCGAACTTGTACCTTTGTTTGCTCTTTAGTTCAAGGTCTGCTGCAGTGGCAACACTGTGTCTTGTGTCACTGGAGGCTACAACCAGGTGTATAACAGCTTCAAGTTCTGGCACTTGCTCAGCTTCAATGAACTTCACTATCCCCAGCTTACACTGTTCAACAGTGGGGAAAGAAAAGGCAGTGTTACTGACAAGAACGCATATGTTACAATAACCGTAGCAGTTCAGCTGTCTGAAATGATAGCTTCTGCTTCCTAAGAAGTTCACATGCTCTCCATCTCTTTAGCAGCGCCCTCCTCTTGTCTCCTGTCAAAGCAGTCACCTGCAGCCAAGTATCAGCATTACAATGAGGGACACTGCTACTTCTCTGCTAAAAAGGGACACTTCATCAATGTAACAGAGTTTTGCAACCTTACTATCTTTAGGAGGAAAACACAAGAGTAGGCTGCAGTCATGGTTCCTTCCTAACAAGCTCTGAGAACTGCTGGTACCTCCCACCCCATCTCACCATTGCAAAGTTCCTTATACAAATCACAGAATCATAGAATCATTAAGGTTGGAAAAGACCTCTAAGATCATCGAGTCCAACTGTCAACCCAACAACACCATGCCCACTAAACCATGTCCCTAAGCGCCTCATCTACCCGTCTTTTAAATACCTCCAGGGATGGTGACTCAACCACTTCCCTGGGCAGCCTGGTCCAATGTTTAACCACTCTTTCAGTAAAGAAAATTTTCCTCACGTCCAATCTAAAGCTCCCCTGGCACAACTTGAGGCGAAGTCCCTCAATAAATTCCCTCAGGGCAACTAAAGACCTGGTCAGAATTAGTTACGTATTTTCCCTCTGGCCTTCTGTTCTTCTGTCTGTAGCCATCCTTGTTACCACCCCTAGTTCACTGAGGACCAGCCCTGCAGTTGCAAGTACCTGTTCTAGCAGCTCTGGTGTCCATGGGCTATCTCCAATTACCCTTTTGGCTGCATAAAAGCTCATCCCTGGAGGCGGCTGAGGGATTCCAGGACCTCCCACGCTACTCGATGAAGAGCCCTGGGCTGACGGCATGTTTGGTCGACTCTGAGATTCATTCAATACAAACCTAAGCAGGTGGGAAAGGAGTTTCATTAGAGGCTTTACCAATCCACATTGCCAGCTGAATTAGATGCCAGAATGGAGGAATAAACATAACCTGTCCTATTTCACATATTCTTCTTTAATTAATCCCATGACTCTGACATAAGACAGAATTTTACTCAGTTGAGACTCGGCCACGGGTTATCCCAGCATATTCTGCAAGAGCCATAACGACCTCATTGTAACTGAAAACAAACCTCAGTTAAGAAAGGGAGGGGTCCACTGGCATTTCTGAAAAGAGTTATCTCAGGTTACGAACCAGAAAGAATGATCTCTTTTGTATACTGAAGTGAATACTCAGACAGCACTACATTTGAGAAACTTGTACTAAAAGCTTTAACAACATTTGTATGATTTCTGTGAAAAACGCAAACCTAACAAGGGAAATAATGAAGCATATGCAACATGATGAAGTGGCAAGAAACAATCCTTGATATAAAAAATAATTAAGTAAGATAGTGTCTTGGAAAATGGCAGTTTTAGTACTGGGCAGGGAAGGAAAGCAAAAACCATACAGGTTAAGTTTACAGATCTTAGTCTTTTGGGAGATTGGCTAGTCAAGCTGCCCCATGCACATCTCCATACTCTCACAAAAGCCACTCCACCTCTCCCTGTATCCTTGGAAGCTGGTCAACACATGAAGGCATCAAAATTGTAGGGCAGAGACCAGCAAGAATTATTTTGCTCCACTCAGCCATAATCTGTTCCGCATTCAGCACACAGACAACAAAAGGAAGTAAACACTCTCAACAATAAGGATAAACATTCATCCCAAGTCTTACTAGTTAAAACTTTAAACACTTGAACTTGATTATGAGCTTTAAGCCAAATAGTTAGGCTTTCTGGTTGTTTTACTGCATACAGACCGGCAAGGCTAATTCACAACTGGGCAATGACAAAGCAAGTTTTACCAGGCATAACTTAGCTGTAAACAGCTGCAAATGGTCTCACCACAGGGAGCAAGGCTTTAAGAGACAGACATCCAGAGCCACAGGCTATCTGAAGACACTCTCTGAGCACCTTCTGGAAAGAAAACGAAACCTTCACCCCTACCCCCATGGTCTCTCTCAAGTATTTAAAAATTGTCATGCTTGGCCAGAGTACAAAAGCATGGAAGGAAGCGAAGTCTCATTGCAAAGCCCGACTTCTTCTGCTGAAGCTACAGCCACAGCTGTAGCGTGGGGGTGAAGCTAAGAGCATAAACCTGGGCAAACTGAAGAGTGTGAGCTGTGAACAGAGGAGCAGGCTAGGCATTTTAAACTATAAGCTGCATGACTCTACACACTCAAATGGTAAGGCAGTGGCCCCCAAAACATCTGATGGGAGCATGGCCTCCAGCAAAGCTACATGGAGAAACATCACATGCTCACTATTTTAAAAGTCATTCCTTCAGGTTAATCCACTTGGGTGAGCAAGAGTTAGGTGCTCAGAATAATCTTACGGGAATCAATGAACCGTCAGAAAAAAGAAATGTTTTCTACTGTTATAATTATTTCTATTTTCTTTCAAAGCAAAAGCTCCACTAGCAATACAAAGACACTAAAAAAGTTAGTGGAAAATAGATTTTGAGAAAGTATTGATTTTAGACACTAGAAGATTTCTAACAAGCAGTGATCAGTAAATTCAAGTTGCTCTGTAAATCATTCTTGCTCTCAGAAACAGTGCTCACACCAAGACATGTCATTACAGTTAAAACATTTTTCATCAGAAGACAGATGAAAAGACAAATCTTGTTATTAAAGGTTCAGTTCTGGAAAGCGTAAATTTTCAGAGATTATGCTTGCTTATGACCTTGGAGGAATAAGCCTTGAAAGTCCACTGCAGGAAGATGAGCACACATTTTGATCTGGCTTCTATTTTAAAGGTTTCATTATTTAACATATAGCTCACGTCTCATAGCTTCACTTTGATCCCAAAAGAGGTCAAGGACAGAACAGCATAACGCCTAATTAAGTAGACAAAAGACGTTTTGTTAAATAAGGAAGATGGTGATCCCATTCTTAAAATTAGGACCCTGCTTTGTATCTTACCGAAACATGTAACTGGTTTCATTCGAGCTAGGAAATAACAGCATATTTTAAATGAGTTTCCAAGGGTGCAGTTTGTAATGTTCCACACATAAAGAACACATCAATACTAGAGAAGACTGGTATTAACTCTTACGTACCCATAAGGCATAAGAAGAACATCCAACATAAAGTCCAAAAGCAGCTGTACAGTCTTTGGTTTTTCAGCAAGATTAAATGGAGAAGCTGCTGCTTTCAGTGGTTCAGCAGGGTATTTCATGTGAAAAAGGGTTGGTATTAGAAGATGCATTAGGCTGAAAAACAATTATATTTACTGCAACCATTTTAAGAAAACCACACCTGTTTATTCTTAACATTCAAGAGAGAAACCTTTAACAACAAACCTGGTCCTTAACAGCAAAAAAAATTTTAACAAAAGTTAAACTGATTCACAATCCAGGGGCCTCTATTTGCCACCTGATGTACTTAAAAATGGAAGGCAGAAGATAAATTAGGATTTGCACCTAAAATTGAACGTATATGTCTGCATACATGCACACACATACACATCTGGAGAGATAAAGTCACTGCCTTTGTCCAGACTTTTAATGTTTCGTAATTGTGCCACAAAATACTGTCTAGGACTGTCTCATCCATCTGACTCTGCCTAGAGCAGAAGTTGATCAATGCTGTTCAGCTTCACCAAAGAGTGCACACAGACAAATACATTGACTATATACCAGCACAGCCAGATTTCCCAAAGCTCTCATCATTCATGTACTTGCTTTTCAGACAGGGCAAAACCATGGTCCCAGAGAAAACAATCAAGTATTTTCACACTCATCTCTTGAACAGAAGCAAGATTTTACTGCAAGACCTTTCAGTAAAGTCATTTTAAAAATACCTTTACACTGTCACAGTGATGTAGAGTGAATGAAGATACGGTTTTAATGCCATTTTCCAGTGCCAGCATGGTGGAAACCCATCTCAATGTAAATAAGAAGCAGGTCCATAATTAACAGTTTTCTGAAAGTTCTTAGCACACAGCAGTTTCCAACTTCCATCTTTTTTTATTTATTACAACTTAGTGTTTCAAGTGAGTAGGAGTTTTGGTTCTCTCACAATTTAGAGTGGCCAACCTGAGACATTTACTGCTGTTCCTGTTGCTGGACAGAGGATATTTACTGACGGTCTGGCCTTAAGCTTGAAACCAGAATCTGAAGAAGATGGATGGAGAATATGGGCAGGCATATCCATCGTAACACAGGCCTCTTATCATACAGGGAGTCTGCTGCTGCAGACCCTATATATTATTACAACATTAGACTATATGCATTCTTTGTACCACCCAATCTACTGAATTGCTGACCCAAATTGTACAAGCCAAGAACATACTAAGCAATGAAGATATCACCAAGGAAAAAAAATCTTTTAACAACAGATACAAATTATTTTACTAAAACGATACCAACAGAACTCACTCCAAGAATAAGCAGTTATACCTGTCTTGCTGTGGTTGAGGTTTCCCTTCCATTGCAGTGAGAAGCGTTGGAGCCAATTCACATTGTTTTTCCACAGGCAGACGGGGGTATCCCATCTTAACATAAATTATGGTAAAATTCTAAAGGAGTAGAAAAGCACACAATGTTGCAACAGTGCAAAAGAAGTATCTGTTATTTAAACTCTTCTTGTATGTTGCATTATGTAATTGGATGTTGGAAACAACATATATTTTGGAAGACCAATTTCTTAATTCTAAGGCTCATCGGACTGACAGCTGTTAAAGGGCAGGCTCAGCAAGACTTACTCATAAAGGGTTTTCTGAGTAGGTCTTGCTGAGCTTCCACTTTAAAAGGAGGAAGACAACAATGCAAAAAACCCTCTCTAGCTTCTCTTATTCACTGCCAATTTCACCAAAAGCAGCTTTACCTGAGCAACAGCTTCAAGGAAAGCAAGTGTAATGTTCTCACTTACCTATTTCTGAAATAAAATAGAAAGCAATATTGAATAAATACAAAATCAGTAGCGTAGGCAAGGTTTCTTTTGAAAATGTGTTTCTAAATCATCATAATTAAAAGCTGCAAATGCAATCCAGAGTTCACTGAATACTGGACTATCTAACCGCTATCATGTTGATCCAAATCCAGCCAAGAACTGTAGAGATAAGAGTTATGTTTTCAATGACCTGGTTGAAAGAAGTGTTGAAGTGGGAAGCATTTCACTTCTTTGTCAATAGTACTTGTTAAAATTTTATGAAGCCTCATGGCACAGAACAACATGCATCACTCAGCTACATGAATGAAAACAGATTTTTGACATGTCCAGCCAGAAGCACAATTTATGTCAAGTTTGTCTTCATACAGGATGGTTCTTTTACTGCTCTATGGAACACATGCACTCTAGAAGCCCTTGGCCATTTCGAAAAGGTGAACTCCGGATAATCCCACTTACTTAAAGACAATCTGAGATTACTTCTATGTTACTGCTGTTCAAAGTCTAAATATTTCTCCATCAGCTTCTAAGACGCTATGTTTTCCATTTATGCTACATATGACTGAATAGTCAAATGAGAAGGACAGAAAGTTTCACTCTGATTTCATAACTTTTTTTCATGATGGTGACTTGCAATAGATCTACCACAGTTGAAATGAAAACTGTCCCCATAGTTTCACAAAAACATTTTAAAACTATTTTTCCCTTTTAAACTACATTGAATGAAACCACCTAGTAAAGTTTCCCCACCTATAAAATAAGGTTTTTTTCATCTTTTCTTCTTCAGCTAAGGTCCTGACCCTAAAGCCACAAAAAAATACAGGTTCTCATGTGTTCAGAGAAATACACATTTTTTAAGCAAGACTCTGATCCTGCACGTATCACGTTAAGGATTAGTAGCTGCTTGCAAAATGGAGCTTCTAACAATGAACAGACCCTCTACAATACAAACAATGACAATTCATGCATTCATGAAATATCAAGAGTAATTATCTTATCGTAGCTGCTTTATGAAACTAAGTTTCACCCACATCAGACTATAAAGTTTAGTTTAAAAAAATCTCTTAAAACATCAACCTCATGACAATAACCTACTTGCTAGGAAAACTGACAGAGCTAAATACAGGAGCTTTAAAGAATATTCTGCTTGTTACAAGTAAATCAGCAACTATTCTTGGAAGAACAGACACTTACAGTGACAAACGACACTGCAGAAGGATCTTGATACTGAACTAGCAATGTCTCAACTGGAAGCTGAATTTTTGGACGACTTTTGATGCGCTTATTCAGATGAACCAGCAGCTCCATGACCTGACAGGAAGAAAACAAAAACTTCAGAGAACCACCATTAATTTTACTACTTCGAACTCCACACATCACTCTCAGTCCACTAAGCAGGCCTATTATAAACAGATCAGGCCTGAGCTTCCTGATTATTTAATAATTTATTGTATTATCTTGAAACCACTCTGACATGTCTCAAGTCACTGTTAAAACAAACACATAAAAAGTCCCAAACCATGCCACAACCGATAACCTCCATCAACAGAAATGTCAGGAAGAAATGATTACTGAGGATGACCAGTTCTTTCTACACAGTTGGTTACTATCCCTCAAAACTGAGCCTGGCTTGGAAATCTGCAATGCTGCTCTATCTTGTGGCTGTTGAGTAACTCCAATTCATGACACAGAACAAAAAAAAAAAGGAAAAAACCCCACCCATAATAAAGTTATCAAATAAGCGTTCAAAAACTACGTTTGGAGTGGAGCAAGACAGGACTGAAATCCTTCAGGCTAGAGGAGAAGCCAACAGGAGCCCCATGAATGTCAGGCAGGAGCAATGTGCAGCCCTGCCCTAGGCAGGCAGAGCCCCGGCAGCAATGCCAATGGAGCCAGGCAGCAGCTCTGGGGGGACGGCCCTGGGCTCTGGTGGACAGCGAGCTGAGCATAGACCAGAGTGCGTTGAAACAAGAGAGGGGCAGAGTGGTACTTTCTCATGATGAGGATTCTCAAGTAGTGGAGCAGGGGCCCAGAGAGTTTGTGCAGTCTCTATCCTCAGAGGTTTTTCAAGACCCATCTCGATAAAACCTTCAGCATCCTGGTTGTAATGGACCCTGTTTTAAGCAGGAGGTTGGTCTGGAGACTTTCTGAGGTCCACTCCAAGCTGAATTATCCCATGACTCTGCAATCCCATGAAGCAGTTTCTTAGCATAGCATCAGCAAAGTGTGATTTGTAAATCCACTGAGATACCATAACTGAATGGACAAACTTGAAAAACTAGAGACAATCTCCACTCCAGAACAATGGTTTCTGAGAAATCAAACTAAACATCTGCATCTTGCTCACAAACGCTATCAGATTCTCAGGCAAGGTGGTGCAAAAATGTGACATTAAATGGAGTCAGCTCAGCTCCAATAAAACCAGACAGAGCTAGTCCTAGATGCATGTTGACTTCAAGCAATTCAAGTCAAAAAGCCAGGGTGGGCACACTGTCCTGTGCTTTTGATGGCTCATTACCTTGGTCATAGAACAGTGACAAAGCAACTAAATTGCTGTCACTGAAGTTGGTCATGGGAACTGCAGAACCGCATGTTTGCTGAGCTGCATATGAGCTAAGATATCATCCTTGCACCCATTTCATGACTAGGTATCAAACAAAATAATGTACAGATGTAATCCAGAGAAACTGCATAGCTGACCACAAGCATGTGATTGAGGCCAGAGATAAGCTGAAAAACTAAGTAATGCTGGCAGCTATCAAATTTTGCTGTTGCAAAATTATTATAACAGCAGTCACAAATTCCTTTTAGAGAGGAAGAAACCTGTCTGCACACACTTTTTTGTGAAGGACGAGAAGTATACACGTATGACTACAACAGACTTTGAGGAACCTGTTCAAATTAGCCATGGTGCCTGGTGTAAAAAGACATGACTGGATTTGGGTATGTGTGAGGGTTTAGCTAACGTCCTGCTTCTCTAATCATTAATATCAAATCAGTGCACTAAAGATCTCATCCAGCAGTATTCATCTGACCTGAATCAGGCAAATGTCTGCACTTCCGAGTACGACTGCCTCTTGTATTTTTGGTGGCTTCACATGGGCTGCATGAAGTGACACAGTATCCAGTCTGGCACAAATGCTGCCAGTGCGTCAATACTTCTTGGAGCACATCTGAAGCAGCAGAGTGAATTTACCCTGGATTAGTTCTTTGTGTGACACTGCTAGGGTAACTGATTTGGTAGAAGACATCCTAGAGTTGAATTTAACTCATCTGTCAAACTGTGGCCTGAAGAGGGATTATCTTTTCAGAGTAAATGGATTAAGAAGGTATAGGCATTGCAAGCTTATCCACGTATCTAGACTACATCCTAGATCTGAAAATGCATGAGGACAATGAGTTCAAATTACTGAATGAGGCAGTAATATTGACCTGACAGTCACAAAATTACAGGCAGGGATAAGACCAACAAAGCAGTATGTTAAGGCAGCATGAAGAAAAATGGAATTTTAATTTCCCCTTCCCATTCTAGCAGTACAAGCTTGAGAAGACAGTTAGTCTGGGGAGTCAGAGTAAAATTAGAGTGTAGTCAATCCATCTGGTGTACTGAACAAACTACACTGTGCTTCTGAAGTTGGGTGAAAGGAAGTCCTTGGACAACTGTATTGATCTATGCTTCGGCAGCATACTGGCCACACCCAGATGTTCTTTTTTACTCATATACCTATACTATCAAAAGCTAGACTGTCAATTCAGTTAAAATAGTGTAAGTTTTCAAACCACAATTAACTATGTGGGCACACTTTTTTTTGCTGTTGTTGTTTTGGGGTTTTTTTTAACCACTACAATAATTGCAGGAGAGAGACATGACACAGGATGGCAGAGTTCTGTCACTGACTACAGTCAGTCACTGGGTGAATAAAGAGTTTGTCCTTCTTTTTCCATTCTATTTCACCTACTTTATTAGATTAGTTTTCTAGTCGCCTATGTTCATATGCTTTTACTTACATTGCCTTAACATGATTTTGAGGCTGGAGTTGAACAATAGGCGCATTCTTTGCTGTCCACCAGCCAAAATTAACACTGGGAAGCTAGGTATTTGTGTTTAAAAGTCATTAGCATTTGAAAATGCATCAGACTTCTTAAGACATTTTCCCACCACATTAACAGCAAAGTAAGAGCAAGCAGAAGATTGAAAAGCTGAGTTCTGATGTAAGTAACAGAAAAAGGCAGTGTGCACGTTGAACAGATTTACTTGCAGGTTATACACCCCACACTAAATCTTTATTGATGTTCATTAGAATAAAAAACTGACAGTCTTCCCCTCCCATCTGTCTCACTGATAAATTATTTTGCTATGTAAAAAATACCAAACAAACAAACAATCAACACATACAGAGCCTTCTTGTTACATTTTTAATTTATTATGAAAACAGAATACTGACAGAGTCAACTTCCCTTCACTGATATGGCAAGAGCAGAATTCAGGGTAATTTCCTTGACTGCAATGAATTTGACAAATACCAAGAAGTACAGGGAATTGCTGTAATTGCTTATAATATTGCCATCATCTTGTCTAGATAAAAATCTATAGTTTAAACACATAGAAGGAAGAAGAATAAATGAGTTTTATTTCATTATTCATTCTAACACAAAAACTACAATATACCGTAAGAATGCTGTGAAATTTTGAGGGACCTTCTAAAATTTAATTTTCAAAGGAGTAGTCCTCCCCCTTTCCTGAATCTCACAACACTCCAAGAAAACAGATAACAATTCCAGTTTATGGAAAAAATATCATATAAAAATATCCTAAGAAATTTCACTGGCTAGTTGGATGCTTTTCTTCACAGCTTCAAGTGCACATGATAAGGAGGGATTCAGAAGAACCCTCCATCTGAGTTGGAGTGTCTGTCCTTCAGCACAGTGGAGTGGCTTCACATCTGTGGATCCACTTCCATGTGATCACTTCCAGGACCATGTTTTGTGCAGAACTTCTAGAAAAATCTGTGTTCTGGTTACTTGCAAGTTCTGAAATCTACTCATAAACCAGGTGAAGGCATGATCATTTCCCTATTTCTACAAGACAAAGAGGGGATTATAAAAAGCTTCTTTTCCACCACCGCTCCCCAGCAGTCCATCTGCACTCTGCTCAGAAAGGTTCTGGTCCACCTCTATCACCAGACAGTTCTTTCTGATGAACTGCTGCAGGGACAAGAATTCATCCTTTGCTTTCTGATCCAGCTCCTCAAATCTCTTACATTCAGCTACTGCTGCCCCATTTGCCTCTTCTTGGTCACATCCTCCTGGCAGAACAGGAAACACAAGCAGGTGTTCCTCTGCCTGAATCCAGACCAGGTCAGGCCTCTTCTGCCGTTAACACTAGGTTTAGCGATGCCCTCACACAATCCTACAACTGCTGTTGCACAAGACTTGTGCAAGAACACAGGCCAGGGGAAAAAAAAACTGCTAGTAAACAGGGTTCAGTTCCCTGCTACAGAAGGCAGCTACACCACTGAATTCCTTCATGTTCATATTAAATTCCATCTTCAACACTGTTTGGTCCTTGCCTGGCCACAGGAATAGGGAGAACGACCAGTACATGGTGTCAGGGAACTAGGGCCGGGCCCAGTAGCCCAGCAGAGGGGAGGCTGCTGCAGCTCCACGCCCTGAGGTCCAACCAGGAGAGGCACAAATTCACCACTGGGCTTCACCACTAAAGACCCACACTTGCTCCTCCCCAAATCACCCAGGTCCACCCCTTTCCCTGCCTTTGGTTACTCCACTAAATATGCCATTAGAAGGTTTGTGCAATCCCAAAATGCTCTTCCCCTGCATCTCACTGTGTCCACTACCCCTAGGTGGCATCCTCTCAGTCCCAAAGGTGTTCTGGCATTGACTCACCTTGATGGGTTTCATGCCCGGACAGTGGGGCTAAGGGTCTCCTCAGACAGGCCTGGGAGGGACCTGGACAGGGTGCCCGTCCCCCTGAGTCCTTAACTGCCTGCCTGCCATGGTGCCTCTGTGTTCCCCTGGGCTTGTGGAGATGGGCCTCTGATGGGCTGATGGCTCCTACGATGGGCCTGGGAGTAGCTGGGGCAGGGCATTACACAGGTTTCTGCACTTGCTATTGTGTCTCTGTGCTCCTTGTGGGTGAGCAGATAAGCTTTTATCCTATAACCTAATACAGGGAACTGAATTCCCCAGGTATATATTAAATTCCATCTCCAAAACTGTTTGGTCCTTGCCTGGTTACAGGCATAGGAGCAAGGACCAAACAGTTTGAGATGGAATTCAGTATCTACCTGAATGAATTCTGTGATAAAGCTCCCTTCTGTACCAGGGAACTGAATTCCTTCAGGTAGGTATCAAATCCATCTTCAAAATTGTTTGGTCCTTGCTCCTATTCCTGTTATCAGACAAGTGAATGACATCAATGAATACATCTTCATGGTCTTTCACAAATAGAAACAAGCTCCCTCCACATGTGCCATAAGTCAGGTGGATGGACAACAGCCCTAACCTGGAAGCCACGGCAATTGCCTCTATGGCAGTAAGTCTTGGTCTCAGGCTAACTCATAGCTAGCTGGCCTCAAGTGGAAACAAATGCAGCCTCCACACACCTGCAAAAGCCATGCATCTGCAGAAGATCCTGCTGATACAAGCAATGACTGATCTCTTTAAGCCCTAACAGTTGTAATAAACCCATTTTCTCTCAGGCTAACAACAACTTTTCCTCAAAGAGTAAATTTCTCCACAGAGAACATCCAAGTGTTGTAAATCATGATACGTCAGGGGTATTTCATTCTCCCTGATCAGGAAAACATACCATTATGGTAAATTGCACCCTTACCTTTTTACGAACTCCCTCCTGTGTGCTGGACAGCTTGAGAAGAACAGGGGGCAGGAATTTCGAAATAATGTTCTGTAACTGCTCGTCTGTTTCTGCATGGCCAAGACGCAAGAACACACGTTCAAGTTGATCTGCAGTTTAAATTAAAAAAAAAAAGGAAAAGAGAGAAACTGGTTGAAACTCAAAATTGCTGTAGCAAGAAAACAACTTTTTCTGAACATCCCATGATGGGTTTGTAAGAAATGCTGCACACAATTCTTGAAGCACTTCCATCTCAACAGCACTCAGCACAGATCCATCTTCTATTTCTAACACTAACTGAGCAAACTGTTGATGGCAGAAACCAGCCTCATAGATTCCAGAACTAGCCTCCACAATACATAGAGACCACTCCTATCAAAAACAGAAGCAATTAAGATTTCCTTTGCTTCATGCTGTGTTTCAAATAGAGGCTAGAACATCTCCAAAGGTGAAACAGAAGGTTAGGATCTCCAAGTCATTTCCTGCCCTTTCTGCTTTGACAGCAAAGGTGTGCAGCTGTGGGGCTGCTAACTTTTGAAAATATGCTTGCTGTGATCTGCATTCAGACCGTGATGTTCCGTATCTCCACTAGTTAATTAGAGGACAAAAAGATCTGGCCAGTTCTTGTTATTGTTCTTGTTAAATCTAGGGTTCTGGTCATGCACAGGGACCCCATTGTTGTAGACCTTGTGTCAACAGAACAAAACTACCATGCAGGTACAACAGAACCCAAGACCAATTACAGTTAGTATCGCAGAAAGGAAAGAGTCTAGGCAAAGCACAAGTTATAAGCTTGGGGCAAGCCACACCATGGCTTGCATACAAATAAACAGGCTGCACACCTGAAAGCACAAGAAACAAGCTACAAAGTGAAAAACAGGTTCTTTGAAAGCTTGAGACTGCTGTTCCAGGGTAAATTTGATACTCATGGCAGTATTCATAGGACCTCTTGACACAGGCTAACCTGTTCTGCCCACGACTTTCTGTAAGCCGCTTAGGTTTTCCAGGAAATCTTTACAAAGCTGTATAAATGTTGACTGAACCAGTTACTGGTTTGTTACAATTTGTTGACTTTTTTTCCAAATGACAGCATTATCATCAATAGGAATAAGATCGCAAGCGTGAAATGCAGGACATACTGCTGCAACTTAAAACACAAAGCTCCTACTATCACTCTACAAAGCTGCTGGAGTGTTGTAAGAAATTCACCTTCCTCTACCCAGCAGGTCTCCTCCCCAAACCCAGGAAGGAACACAAAAAAAAAATTTTTTTTAACATCTGCAAAGAGGCAGAAGTTACAACTCTTACAAGATCAAGAGAAGACGGGGCAATAAACATGTTTTCTCAGTGAGCTAGCAGAAAATCATTTCAACGAAACACGAGACCAAAATCTTCTGTCAGCAGCTCAAGCACAAGCGCTGAGAACCATCTGTCTTTATACAAAGAATGGAAGAGTCCCTATTTTAAGCACCAGCATGCAGCTGCCCCAACAGCTAATCCAGAAGCAAAGCAAAGCCTCCCCAGCACAGCAGCATTCCCGACGACCAGATCGAGAAGAGTCCTTGTGCATGGGATCAGGAGCATCTCTTCTCCATACTGCAGCACTGCAGGCCAGATCCACAGGCAGCAGGGAGACCCAGAGCTTTTGAAGGAAATTACAGGTCTTAAGACATCCTACAAGGAGGAAACCATTCCCCCTTAGACTAATCTAAGGTGACCTGTTGCAAACTGAGATTAGAGGGAGACCAAGGAGAACCCTCCTTCAGTGGAGGAGGATCACTGAGCTGTCTGTAAAGGATTACAAAGGCAAAAAACAAAAAAGCACTGGTACAGGGCAGACTTAAAGACTGAGGTGAACGGATATGGTTGGAACTTAAGTGAACAAAAAGGATGTTCAAATGCAAATACAACTCTAGCCAGGAAATGTACCATGATGTAGCTGCAGAAGCCTTTACTGTCCTATTTTTTAAATCTGTGCTATCCCTGCACTGAGTCCTCACAGCATCATCCCTCCTCTGCCAGCTGCAGATTAAACATAAACATATCACTTTCAACATTTTATTTTCTGCTGAGCAAATATGACAGGCAGCTGAAAAGACAGAGGACTATGAAATTTTACTGTCAGGGAAATTACAAGCCAAAACTCTGCAGCACCCACAATGCAAACTGACTTGCGAGTCAATCTCTTGTTTCAGACAGATTTCATGGAACAATCAGACTGCCAGCTAGTCTGACTTCATGATGTTTATCTCAGATTCCAGGGTTTTTTTTATAAATACTAACAATTTCTTTCTCTCTTCACCTTCCTTTTCATGTCATACTCCCCTCTCCCCCCGAATGATCTCTCCTTCCAGGACCTCCACAGTGTCTCATGACCCTGCCAGCACTAGGAGACTGCTTAGGCCATGCCAAGCAGCTGAAATAACTAAAACAATGAATGAAATCATCAAATCTTTCCCTTTGGACCTGAAGCTCCAGATCACTGCAGACCCACCATCCTGAAGCAAGCCAACTGAGGAACCTCCCCAACAACATGTTCCTTCATGTGGCAACAGATCAGACTCAAGTGTAACGAAACACAAGTGAGGTTATGTCTAAAGCCATTTGTTGTAGCCACTGGACTACACACACCTTCCAAAAGTCACAGAAACCATCCTGCATGTGCCTGCACAAAGTGCAGCAACGCACTGAATTGCACACATCTACCCCATTTCCAGCTTCCTCCATTATTCTGTTGTTACAAGCAGCAACTAGAATTGTAGGAGTGGCAGGAAAAAAAAAAAAGCTAACCCCTTGTTTACACTGGCTGTGAGATATGTTTATTACTCTTCCCACATCTCTGCTGCCTAGTCAGTTAAGCCTTGATACTGCCATCAAGTATCTCTCCCTTAACCATAAGCATAACAGGACTCTTCAGCAAATTCAAGACTAGTCACCTGGCTGCAGTTAAGAAACTAGGCAGGAGTTTGTCAGGGCACTCTCCTGTGCTGCCGATGCAGGCTGTATCCATAGCAGTGGGACAGGAGAACAAAGAGCTATAAGCCCTCCCAAGTATTGCACGTCAACCATTTTCTCCCCAGTTTTTATTCTGCTAACAATTAAAGACCATCTCTCAAGCTGGGAGAGATTAATCATGGGAAAGCATAAACCCTGGGGATTTAAAGCACCACACACAATGGTCCAGGAGAGGAGCCAGGGACACAATATGTGGGACTCGGATACTGTGTCCTACCTCCATGTGTGTTGCAGACCTGCTGGCTGGCATGGGGCAAGCTCCTTTCTCTGCCTTATGTCTTCTCACAGCCTCCACCTAGCCTTCCCATCCAGGCTGCACCAGGGAGCAGACCATTATGCAGCAGACATCAAACAAGACAAAGGGTTTGCTCCCAACCCATCTCACATTCCCACATTGTGCACTTCACAAGTTTTTAAGAATGAAGCCAAAACCTTCTCCATCTTCTTTTACAGCCCCTACT
>NW_008825208.1:5945095-5950220 GCF_000699105.1 Pygoscelis adeliae
GTGCGGAGTGTAAAGCTGGGCAGGGGTAGTTGGGGGGGGGGGGGGGGGAGGGGGGAGAGGCACTAGGTTATATGATAATAAAAATAAGTAAAGCAAGAGGTCTAACTTTGCTTTGCTACGTACCATAGGAAAAAAAAAAAAGATGACACAAACCATCCTGAATAAGCCTTAGCAACTGAAATTAACTACTGCAGCAATCTTACCACAACTTGACAGTAAGAGCACTGAATTTTAATTAGAAAGCTTTAAGCATCTCACTCTTCACCTTTGCTAGCCAACACTGAACTTAAAATGCAGTCCATGCACTGACACACTTCCTATGTTTGCTTTTGAAAGCTGACTAATACAGTTAATTTTTAAAGTTTTCTGCAAGCACTGGAAGAAAGAAGTAATAGAGGGATGACATTTAGTAAAGTATAGCTTTATCCCCATCTATAAAGCCAATACTTAAGAGATCTGAGATTTTACAAAGGCTTCCCCTTCCTCAATCTCACACTAAACCCTCATCCCAAATTTAGGACTATAATATTTCCTTGGTATTGGTTCTCACCTATAGCACCCCCTGTGTTAGCAAATCATATATATTTATTAAATTACTTCCATAGTCAATCTACTGCAGTTCAACTCTGGTGAACATGGGGCTGGGGAAAGAATATGCCGTCAGAGGCAAAGGACCAATTTTTAATGCAGTTCAGAGAATTTCCAAAAAAAACCCCAAGATTGCCATTATTTTATTTACACTGGTGAGAAAGTCAAAGTGAAAGGGAGAAAGGAGGAAAGGAAGGAGACTTCACTGGAAACACAACTGGAAAACCCCGTGCACAATCCTGCAGGGCTCTACAAAAACCGCTCCAAGATCAGACTTGCACGTCAGAAGCAATGGAAAAGCATAGGGCACACTGAGATCACTATGCGCCTTCTAGATTTGCTCCACTGTGGAGAGCCCCTTGCTCTGCCAGGGACTGTTGGAAGGAATAATCCAAATAAGATTAAATCACTACTACCCTTCAGCACATCACTGAATTAATTATTTTTGGGATACTCTTGCAAGTTTCCCTTTACAAACATGAAAGTTGGAAGGAATGTCTTGAAAGAAAGATTATTGCTACGGCACCCAGAATCTGCTTATGAGCTATGTACCAACCCTAGTTCCAGTCAGACTTGCCCACTACATTAGAAAACACCTGAGAAATCACGTCTGGTTTAATAAGTAGTCTTAGAAACATCATATGTGCGCCACAGCTATGACAGTCAACATTTCACTACAGGTTAAAAAAAAAAAACACCACAACGAAGAATGAACTGCATGAGTAGAAAAAATTAATACCAGGTAGTTTTATTTTTAAAATTCATACAATTAAGTCCATACAAAATTTGTAACAGATATTCATGTATTTTGGCACAATCACAACTTCTTTCTATGCTGCTGTGTAGTATTTTCACATAATAGTTCATTTTTTGTGGCGTTTTCTCGGGGAAAAAAAGAAGTGTTTACAAGAGGATGAACATAAATATGGAGAATTTAACAATGGGCATTGCATATGAAGAGACGTTCCCTTTCACTGTATGTAAAAGGACCAAAGTGACAGGAAAACAAGATATATCTTTATACCTCTGTTTCCAGCAGCAGTGTCCAATTTGTGTCAACAGACATGGTGTATTTAGAATTTGAAATCCCCAAGTTACCATGGCAATGCAGTTACCTATCTGTAAGAAAATGCATGTTTCACTTCTGGTTCTTTCCAGTCTCCATGTAAGACTACAAGGAGGAATATAGGTTTCAGCACTTAGGACCACACCTCATGCAAAAAGGAAAGGTATAGATTTCAAAACACAGATAACGTATGCGAATTTTACAAGAAAGTCACATTAACAACAAGGCTCTAACTTGTGCTTTATAAACTTCCAAATCCTGCAACACTGGCCATAAAAGGGTCAGAGTTATTTCTAAGTCTTGTTACTTCAGAACTGATCTTGCAGTCTCCCAAGCCAACAGCAAAACCCCAGCTTGCTCACTGAAACAACACGCCCCTTCTTCCCATTCTGCTATACGGTAGCTTGCCAAAGGGAACAACTGAGAGAAAGACACAGGAAGGATACAGTAAATAAATAAACAGCTTAATGTTTTCCTTCCCTTAAGGGAGTTTCCCTTCCCCTTTTTTTTTTTCTTTTAAATTAAAATCACGGAAGTGAGCTCTTTGAATGTTTGGCCTTACTGAGGTAGTTAGTTCACTGTTTATCCATCTTTTTATCAAAGAAATCTCTCAGTTCAGCTTAGTGCAGTTCCATTTGACGTGCCCAAGTTCTCCTCCTTGTCCTTACACAAGATAAAGAATTAGCTCCCTCTGGCATTCACACATATTATGCACAGCACGTCAGCTATTCTGCATAGACCCCTCAGCAATACATATTTGTGTAGTTGAGTATCAAGTAAAACACACACCCTTCTTTCAATGAAAACTGACTCAGGAAACTACTGGGGCTAGGACATGTCAAGCTAACTGTACTTCATAATTTAACTGATCACCACAAAAGCATCCCAGGAACCAAAAAGAGAGTCCGAGTCCTCTGCAAAACAGAGCAGAGAGTGGGACAGCAAAATTCTGTGCATAAAGCCAGAATTTATCTTTACTTTCCGGAAAAGTGTCTGTTTGACAGATTAGTGTGACTGCTACACTAAAGCATTTCTAGAACTGTTTCAGTAATCAAACAAACAAAAAAACCCCTTCTCCATTACCTGAACTCTGTAGAACCATTACGTTGCACTAGCATCCCCCACATTTTCTCCAAAAGGCCCTATACCAAATAAAGAGTACTGGACACAGGAGCGTTTCAACTTCACTGCCTGGACAGCAGGGGTAGTTTTAGGGGCAGGTCCCCGCTAAAGCAAAAGCTCAAACACACCCTTCAGTCCCTTCAGAGCTAAGCAATTGTTTCTGCACTATTCCGCATGCAGAAGAAAGAATAAAGTTCTTGTCTACTGTGTCACTACTAAAACAGGAGTCAAATTCTTGTTCAAATGGTATTAGACTCTGGGAGAAAATATATTAGGTATGATTACAGTAGCAAACAGTGAGTCAGGATTTGCTGGTGCTATTCCTGGCTCTACCAGTAACCCACTGTGTGCCTACAGCCAAATCACGTAAGGAGGCATTTGTAAAAGTAGGCCAGTCACCAGGTTATTTTACAATATCCAACTGGAAAAGGCTGGGAAGGCCTGGGGGAGGGGGGATGTATTATCTTTTTTCGTCCTGTTCTTCCATTTTATAGAAAAGCTCATATAAAAGCTTGAATAACATATTGAAATCCAAATATTTGCAATATGCCAGGCTTAGGCTCTCCATTCGAGTGGCTGACTATTCTTACTCAAGATTAACTTTCCTTTTTCTTGCATCTCAACTCTTACGCTTTCAGGGCCAATTTACTGATTTTGCATTAATTTTTAAACTGCCATATCTCCTTTCTTATGCTGCCTTCAAACAATTTGTCCTCTAAGACGGTAAGTACCCTTATACAGAGTTTAAGCAAACAGTAAGAGTTTATGTGTTTGACTGGAGCTATAGATCAAAGCTTCCTATAGCCATATGTATATAAAGCAAGGAAAACTGCTTTTCCAATCTAAAACTAGTAGTAATTATTCTTGTTATTTTGGGACTACTCATCATCCTAAAAAGGAACAGATTTCTTTCCAAATATGCTGAAAGCTAACTATTTAAATGTATCAAAAGACAGTAGGCCCACATGGAAGCTGTTTAGTTTCCCCCTCTTTATCTACATGAAATTACTCTTTTTCCATTAGCTTTAATTTTTATTTAAGACTACAGTACTTTCTATTCAGTGACAGATGAGGTACTAAGGAAAAAAACAAAACAAAACAAGAAAATCAAAAAAATCCTCCCCCCTCCAAAAAATATTTCTAACCAAACCAATAGAAATCCCTCAATTCTGGAGGATGCAGTGGTCAAATGACCTGAATGACATCACAGAATTATTAACATGAATCTCAATCTAAGGACATTTGTCCTTTCAGCGCAGCTTAACACAAAGGGCTGTTGTAGCAACCAGCACGTGGCTGAGGACTGATTTTTGCAGGATCAGATTTGGAGGCTGGGAAGCTAGATTACACACAGAAAAAAGCCAAGGAGTTACAAGCAAGAGATCTCACACTGACCGGTTTCACCAAGGGGAATCATGTTAGCATTGTAAAACTGACAATAGAATCTCCTGGATTACCGCAGCAGTGAGGTCCTTCACGGTCATGACTACAATTTATCCCAGTTGTCAACGGAATAAATAGCTTGGCATTTGTGTCCTCTGATTCAAGGATCAGTGTAACTGAAAGATCCTTCCCACTCTACCATGAGATCCTGGCTCTTTGGCTACATAAAGGACATGCCCACCATTATCATATGCCTTATTCCACTCAGCCTAGTTCCAGTAACGTCTAACAAAGAGCAGAACAAGGATGTTATCTACACAGCAGCACACGGAGAACAACAAAAAAACCCAAGTGACACATCACACAGCAATGCCTTAGAACTGAAAGCCAATAGCACAAATATGCTCAGACTATTTCTTCTGCCCTTCCTCTCTGGTGGTTGCCAAGTACTATTTCAGGGCAACCAACGGCCCTCTCGGTTGGCTGAGTCATACATTATCTTGCTATTAACTCTTCACGGTTGTCTAAGAACTAGCTCTATTCCAAGACAGGAAGAGCAGAGAAAGAAAAACCATTCTTTAAAGTTTCACAGGCTTCTGCAAAGAGAAGTTGATGGTTTACTGTACCAGACTGAGAAAGGGATTTGAAGGTGATAAGAATACAGAGCTGGGCTTCCCCTGCCCTGCATGCTTGGCAGCAGAGGCGTGCACCTCTGATTCTGGCTGCTCTAATCATGTGCTGAGAGCTGCAGAGGCTGACGATGTGCTTACATACCTACCGTGAGACATGGCATTGCGCTTATGGTACGTAAGAGGTCTGCGTGAACCCATTACTGCTTCAGCATACGTTATTTTTACATTGGTTCTGTAGTTAAGAGACGGCGATCGAACAAAGCGGAGCAAGCGCTGGCAGGCAAGAGCTCCCGCTCGCCCTTTCAGGGAGCGGGGTTACAGGGGCAGCGGGTTG
>NW_008825208.1:5951691-5952986 GCF_000699105.1 Pygoscelis adeliae
AAGTTCAATACCACTGCTGCTGAGCTGTTGTGTTCCCAAGTCACTAACTAAGGGGAGAAAGCTGCATTGGAAAACACCTCACATGCTGGTTTGGGGTTGCGAAGACTGTGCCGTCACCGCCACGCAGCACCCTTCTCCCGAGCTCGCAGGTGCCACGCGTAAACTCTGTGCGAAGCGTATGGGCAAGACGCTAAAACCAGACACCCCCGGAGCACCGCTGGCGGCAGGCATAATGCTGCCTGCAGGTGGCACGGGGTCAGCTGGTGACCTCCCCTGCAGCCTCCCCGCAGGGAGCACCGCTGGCGGCAGGCATAATGCTGCCTGCAGGTGGCACGGGGTCAGCTGGTGACCCCCCTACAGCCCCGCAGCCAGTTCCTCCTGGCAGAGGCGAGCCCCAGGCAACGCAGTGTCAGAGAACCGGCTCCCTTCTCAACTCCCAAAAAAAAAAAAAAAAAGGGTGACAAAACTGGCCGTGGACAATTTGTGCCTTATTTGTTGAGCTCAAGATCCGAGGAATGGAATGCCAGCCTCCGACGCTGAGAGGCTTGACTCTAACGAGCTGCAAGGAGGTGGAATTTCTTTGAAGAAGCAGATTTGGGACTCATCCATCTCTCAAGGAAATGATAAACATTTATTAACGCAAAAAGGAGACGGGCAGAGGAGGCCAGAAGTACAAGATGCATACTCATTTCTAGCAGAAGAACAGCATGCGTTCTCCGGTGAGCTGAGTATTTTTGTGGCGGGTATTTCCAGCATCAAGCACAAATCTGATTTTCCTGGGAAAGGTCCGATACTGAGGCAGCGTTCCTGCCTGAACACTGAAGCAGAGATGTAGTCCTCGTCTCCAAAAACAAGCCCCTGGGTAAAAAAGATCTAAGGCGGCAGACCTGCCATAGCAGCTGTGAGGCCAAATGTCCGTTTTAAAGGATTTTAACCGCCTTTTGTTTGCCGCCATCACCAAGGGTAGCTGTACCTCCACCAGACAACAGCGGCAGGAGGAGCGTTCCCCCGCGTACCCTCCGCGGGGTACGTGTTGTATGCGTGCACAGGGAAGCGTCCTGGGGGCTGCCAGTTACATCACGCTGACCCACGACGAAAACAGGTAGCGAAACCCGAACTCTGCCGGAGCGAGCTTAAACCACGTACGAGTTCAGGGGGCATTTCAAAAGGTTCTGCCCTGGGAGGGCGGACACGCGGGAACGGGTCGGAAGAAACCAGGGAAAAAGACTGGAATTTCAAGCCCGGGCTCTGTCACGACCGCTCCTCTGTCGCGACGCCGCCCCCCACGCGCCCGC
>NW_008825208.1:5953627-5962185 GCF_000699105.1 Pygoscelis adeliae
ACGGAGGCGGCGTCCAGGCGAGTAGGTGCGGGGCTGGGGCCGGCGCCGGCCGGGGCAGGCGGCTCTCCCGTTTACCGGTGCCTAAATTGCCCGCCTTCGCGTACGGGCAGCTCGGGCGTGAACCGCGGGCAGCAAAATTAAGCAATCGCGTGTTGCGGGAAGAAGAGTCGTGGCTTTAAAATACGCTGAAAGGTGTGTATAATGCCCGCCAAATTCCGCTGGACGGCTGCGAACGACCTGCTGCATCTGTCTCTGAAGCGGACGTCGAAGGAGATCCGGCCTAGAGACGGGGCTCCTGCCTGGCTTCGCCCGCGCACACCTCGCTGGTGTCTTTTCCCCGGGGGAGGGCCAGAGGCGCTCGGCTTCACACTGGCGTGCGTCGCGGCAGGCGCCGCAGCATCGGGCTTGCGTTCCGTTGTGTGGGCTCAGCAGGCGTGCTGGGGGGGGGGGGGGGGGGGGGGGGGGCGCCCCCGGGGACACCTTAAAAACCTTCTTCAGTAGCCAGCCCAAGAGTGCAGGGAGGGGATACAGTTCTCTTGAAGATCCCTTTGTATTTAGAATTTGTTCCCTTGAAAATCCCTTTGTATTTAAAATGAACCGGCTGGACTTTTATCTTGGAGGTATACCTTTAAACAAAAAAGTAACAGTGAGTCGAGTAGCATATGGCGTCTGTAAGGGAGGCTTATCGGGGCAAAATATGCGTGGCTTAGCAAAGACGCGACTCGGGAATGGAAGAAAGAAACCTGTACGTGTTTTAAGGCTGCGAGGGAGGAAAAAGGGAACTTTTTTTGGGGTAGGAAGGGAATGCAGTTGAGGCTGACAGCATTAAATTTCTCATCTCTTAATTACATGAGTGAAAATGTGAAAAACTCCAAGAAAATGAGGTTTTGAAATGGCCTTCCATTGGACAGATTCCACAGCCCTGTAAGCTAATTCTAAAAGATTTGTAAAGCAATCTCTTCACAGGGCCTTCATTTGAAAATCTTTTCTTAAGCAATATTTATTAACTCTAGTCCATCTGGATTTCCCATTCTGAGGTTAAAAATACTTATTATGTGGATTTCAGTTGCCTGTCTCTATTTCAGTATTAAACGTCTTCGTGCAGTGCTTGGTTATGTGTTTAAGACCATATATGTCAGATGGGTGTGGGCATATGAGTGTGAGAAAAAATTAATTGAGAATATGAGAAAAGGACTGAAGATTTTCCTCTGTGCTTCATACTCAGTTGGGCTGTTGCAAATTTTATAGCAGCGTGGTCATTAATGAGATGTAAAACACAGTTATGACAGAGTAAGTGAAAACAGGAGTCTGAACCTATGCATGTTTTTCGTCTCATCCTGCAGGATGAAGAAACACGTAAAGATTATGACTACATGTTGGATCATCCTGAAGAGTATTACAGGCATTATTATCACTACTACAGCAGGAGATTGGCACCTAAAGTGGATGTCAGAATAGTGATTCTGGTTACGGTGTGTGCCATCTCTGTGTTTCAGGTAAAATGTCATGTTCATGTAACACTGCTCAGTGAGTTTCTGAACGGGAAGAGAAGTATCTGCAGCTCCCGTAACGTGCCAGGTATTAAACAGTGTCAGTGAGGAGGCTGCCGTGGTAAACTTCTGTGTGGTGTCCATAACTAACGAATCTGAAGTCAGGGTGTACTGAGCAGATTTTTGACTGCCCTTGGTACCTTGGACAAAGGTAGAGATCAGTTTCTTTTGATGGTAGGATATTTCACAGGGACAAACGCAGCTTTTCTAAAGAAGTTACTTAGCTCTTCATGGCAGGCTGAGAATAGCCTGTTGCTGAGCACAGGCAGGACTAGTGCTGCAAATAAGCGTGTGTCAGTTTGCCAAGCCACATAAGTAATTTTTAAAAAAACAGACTAATTGCAAACTGAATTCAAGACTCCATTCAGATAATAGGACTAAATATCAGGAGTTTACCAACATGTGAATCTGACATTGCAGTGTATTTTAAACACCACAATAAAGTCAGGAGAGAATTTCATGCTTTTCAGCAAGGTTTGCTCTGAAGGTGGTAGTTCCAAGGTCAAGAAAACAGCCTGTGTTTTAGATGAGGAAACTTGTGCTGACAAATATTTAAGTGGAAGAAGGTTCGTAACTCCTTTCTTTAGCATCTGTTAGATTACTGGTTCAAAATGTCATTAAAAATAACCAAAAAGTTTAAGAGATGAAGATACAGCTGATTCTGTGGTGCAGATAGCTCACTTTTTAGTGGGATATTGGAAGTTAAAACAAAAACATGTTGATCAGAATTTGAGAGCTTGGAATAATAAATTCCAGTGGCATATGCAGCCAAATACTTAACTGAGCGAGCGGCTGTGTGGTACTCAGTTGCCAACTGGGGTTAAACCACGACACTTACTAAGTTTGGAGGAATAATTACAGCTTCTGTGATACTGCAGAAGAAGTACCGTTACCTTCAGTTTTTACCCTTGCTGTAATGTAATTGCGAGTAAAGGTGTATGACAGCATTATTTTTTTTTCCTGGCAAACCTCCAAATAGGAATGTGTCTGTATAAAAAAAAATGTTTTTTACTTTTACTGTTCTTCAATTGCAGTTCTTCAGCTGGTGGAGTAGTTACAATGAAGCTATCAACTACCTAGCTACAGTGCCAAAATACCGCATACAAGCTACTGAGATTGCCAGGCAACAAGGTTTACTCAACAAGACTAAAGAAAAAGGCAAGAACAGGCGTTCTAAAGAAGAAATTCGTGAAGAAGAAGAAGAAATCATCAAAGACATTATTAAAAATAAAATAGATATAAAAGGCGGTTATCAGAAGCCCAAGATATATGATATCCTTCTATTTCAGATCCTGCTCGCTCCTTTTTACTTGTGCAAATACGTAGTTTGGTACTGTTGGTGGATTTATTGTTTCACTATTAAAGGGCAAGAGTACGGTGTGGAAGAGAAGCTGTATATCATACGAAGGTACATGAAAATGTCTCAGTCTCAGTTTGACAGCCTAGAAGATCATCAAAAAGAGACCTTTCTTGAACGGCAACTGTGGATACGAGAAAACTATGAGGTGGGTAGCTCTGGTGGAACAGCTGATGTTAGTTATCCAGCGCTCCCATACTAAGAACAGCTATTTTGTGAAGGTGCTTGGGACAGGGCTGTGTGAGGCATTGCTTCAATTTTAGCTATTGCTTTCTAAATTGAAAACTGTTAGACAACCATTCAGTGTGTTTTCTTTGACTTCTTATGCTCATGGACTGGTAGGCAACAGCTCCTGACCATGCCCGTGGATATAGGAAGGGATTTGCTCGGTCAGGGAACATCCGCCTGTGATTGTTAGGGAATCTGTGCACACAAGATGTAGTTGAATCTGATGAAAGGCTTTCTTGTAACAATGTGGTTTGACAAAGTTATTACAGTGGATTGAAGACTGTTCTCCAAACAGTAATAATTTGTAATAAGGATTACCTGGATCATGTGAAACTCCTATTTCATCAGTCTTCTAAGCCATTAATTCCTAGCTCATTTTTTTTTAAACTGTCCCTTGGTAGTTCTTTGGCCTTCAGTGAGTCAGGGACTGTTCTTGCTGTGCTGTATACCTATTCAAGTAAAGATGGTATATGAAATACCATTGGGCACAACTGCTACTCTTGCTATGGATAGCCAGTTACTAAATAGTCAATACGTAATTTTTTTTTTTTTAAGCTTTCTGTGAGAGCAGTGAAAGAACATTAGCCACAGCATGGAATTGCAGTCCAGAATGACTTGGGATGCCGGCAGGTAGCAGATTGACAAAACGCTTCTGTTGTTCCACAGAAGCTCATCTGTGGGCCGTCTGGGTGGGAGGTTTCTAGAAGAGAAACTGAGAATATGAACTTGGCCTGCTTAAGGGGAAGAGGAGAAGTTGCTGCTGCTCTGCACACGCTGGGAAAAGAAATGGGCTGGTGGCAGAACTGCCTTTGCTGCTGGCAGGGCACCAAAGAGAAGAGAATGCTTCTTTGAAAGTAGGCAGGGGTGGATTAATCTAGAAATTGGAAGAGGAAAATAGTAAAATTGACGCTAATGTGGGGAAAGGGTTAGCCGACAGGTACATAACACATGTTGAATTATGATGGGTTCGCTAGAAAACAATCTGGAAGTCCAAAGATTGGGTAATGTTACTAGTCAAAGCAGATGTTATATGGAAAAAAGTAAGATAGGATGGATATCCTTGTGGTTGTAGAGAAAAAATGACATGGTTTGGGACCCATGCTGTTTCTAAGTAGTGATGTTTTGGTCACTGAATATGGAAGAGCTGTGACGTGAAGTCTGTTTAGCCCAAGGTCATCTCCTGTGGTGGCCAGCAGTTGATTTTTAGTGAAGAATACATGAAAGTTGCACTTACATAGCAGTATTTTTCCAGTATAATTTCCAGCTTTGGGACTTCCTGAAAAGGAAATGGTGTCTTTGTAGGTAATTGCTTTAATGAGTTTTTCTTTAATAAACTTACCTAGTCACTCCTTGAATGCATTAAAGCTTTCAGTATCTGCTCTGCCATCTGGTCATGAGTTCAACGATATGTGTAGAAGATGGGGTTTTTTTTAAGCCACCCGGACACCTGCTGGTTCTTGTATTATTGGAAATGGAGAATAATCACACTTTATCCTCTTTTCTTGTGCTACCTGTGCTACTGTGTACCACTACCATATCCTTACTTGAAACTTAGTCATGTCTTTTCTAGGCTGAAAAATATGCTTAGGTGTTTCTCCCCAAAAGCTTCTCTGTTCTTTAATCATTGGAGACGCCTATCTGCATATTGTTCAGTTTTCCAATGTCCTTTTAGGATGGGAAAGACCAAGAATTCAATGCACTGGTACATCCTAGAGCTCCACAATATTTTTTTTTCTCTCTGTTGCTTTCCTAAAAATGCTTAAAACCTGTATGATCACTGAACATTGAGCTGGTGTATTTATAAAGCCACCTAGAAAAAAATCTCATTCATGCATAGCAGAACCTTAAGGGAAGAAGTCAGATGACACTGAGATGACATAAACCTGTACAGTGTTGAGATTTACACTGGCTGTATCCACATAAACTGCCTTCCAGAATAAAAATGCAGATGCTGTTGCTTTTCTTAGATGCTTGACTTCACTGATAGTTGTAGATGTCATTACAATGACACCATTTCTTGACAGAATGTAATTACTTATCATTTGGTACTGCCAATTCTTAACGCAGATATATTAACTTACTTGAGAAATCTAATTAGGAATAAAAAGTTCCATAGCAGTATTCTATCTAGACAATGACTTTGAAATGGGAAAATGGCTAAAGTGAGGAGCTGAATAACTGCATTGAACAGTATGTGTGCTGAGAAGGGACTCAAAATGTAGCTTTCTGAGCATTAGCAGTTCTTTACTGTAAATTTTATTTTGCTGAACACATGAGCATCTAGTTCTTCAGCAAAAAAGTTTTAGAGCTTGCAGCACTGTCTTACAAGGAGGTAGTTCTGCTCTTAGCAAAAACGCAAAGCATCTCAACTACAGCCAGTAGGCTCCTCAGTTGAAGGTGCTCCTGCACTTTCTGTTGGTCAAGGTCTGCTTCTATGTTGCAATTCAGTCTTTTGTAAAAAAAAAAAAAAAAAGAGCTGCCAAATGGTTGAACTATGAATGCTTAACACCCCCCCTGAGGTTCACTTAAGCTGTTTCTTCAACATTATTAAAAACTTTGGTCTGTCTATCAGGTCTATAAAAGAGAACAAGAGGAGGAGTTGAAGAAGAAGATGGCCATGGATCCCCGATGGAAGAGATATCGGAGGTGGATGAAAAATGAAGGACCTGGAAGACTGACTTTTATTGATGATTGAAGTTGCTGAACAAAATTTGTGCTAATGTTGAAAGTGATCTGCAAAACTTTTCACTACATTATTCAAAGTTTTGTCTGCTGTGGCTCAGCAGTGATCTAAAACTCAGGAATTATTAAATCAGGCTGAAAAATAATACAGGTTTACCATTTTTATAAGTGAGACCTATTAAACAGGCTCAGCTCAATGTATATATGCCGTTTACTTGGGGATCTCAGTGTGGAATTCATTATTCCAAACAATGTATTTTCTCTACATATTTCATATTCATGATCAATGGAACCACAACTTTAGTCTTTCTGAAAATGTTTCTAGATCAGTCCTTGAATGTCCTGTTTTTCCTTTTTAAACTGAAGGGTTCCTGCAAATGGACACTGGAAACGCTTACAAAGGATTCTGAAGCAAGGGCTGTTTTCTGTTTTCCTCTCTCTTTCCCCCTACTTTTCAGTCTCACTTCTAAGATGCCAAATTGTTTTTTGATGTAGACAATGTGGGGATTATACCGGACGTCTTCTTTTGCTATTCCTGCTCTAGTTGGAAATGAATTTTATTCTTTGTGGGAATAAATGATGCATGATTGATCATCATCGTGATGCAAACAAGCCTTAATTCTTTGTTCTACAGAGTGGTTAATGAAATAGTATGCTTAGATCTTTTGCATTTGGTTTTTTGTCTTGTACGTTGGATTGTAGCTGCTTGTTTGGAACAAGTATACCAGTGAATATTAGTCTACTAAATGTGACATTTCTTTCACCAAAGTATTGGTAAAAGGGAAAATGACCCTTTTGTTAAAAAGGGCAATTTTGATGCCTTATGTAAATAAAAGTTTATATAATATACATACTGAATTTGTTTTAAATTCTAAATCTAAAGTATTCTTATGTTTATCTCTTCTGATCAGACCTCAGAGTATTTAGAATAAATAATGCACAACAGCATGCTGTGGTTTCCTCTGTAACTCAGCCCAGGTCAGAGTTTCCATGATTTGCTTGTAAGAGGGATCTGTTACCATATTTCTGTTCAGGAATTTTACTGGGGAAGGGGCAGGTGGGGAGCATAGCCAGATTGGGCTTCTGTCGTTTATCACATCTGTAGAAGCGAGTTCCTCAGAAGTGTTTCTGCTGAAAATGGTGCTAGGTTAGCTGGCTTCTGTGGATATTGGTTCTGGGAGAGAAGCTCTTGAGCTTCCTACTCGTGCCAAAGCCTGTAATAGCTAAAAGTTTTAAAATGCTTATTGATTAACTTTTGAAGCAAGACGTTTCTGATTCTGCAAAGGTGACATGTCCTCATTCTTTGAGGAGGAGTTTCTTCTTCTGTATGCCTCTCTTGCTAGTTTAGCTTTCACTAGTTCTTGGAATGTCATCTCAGTTTTCTGTTTAAAATAATACATATTCAAAAGCATGTTAGAAGTATTATACTAAATGGCTAACTTCTGTATGCATTAGTAAAATTGAAGAGGCACTGCTAGATTTGTCCTTCATCTCTGCTGTATGTAGTGTAGCTATAAACTTAATTCACTTTGTATTTAATGGTCAATTCAAATCTAAAACTTGTTATGTATCTAGAATAAGCTGTGCTTGCTTTCATGAAGTAATCTTAGGGACACTGCAGTGATGTGGCAGGGACACTGCAAAGATGTTCATGAAGTGGGAGACCTTCGCAGCTTGGGTGTATTGCTGCTTCATCCATAGTCAGCCTCCTGCAAGAGTGGAAGGGGGAGGATTAAGCTGCTGTGATAGAAACAAAGGGAATAAAGGTAAGCACAAGTAAAATGGTGTTGATTATTAGGTAAGACAGTTATATCTGGAAAAGAACCAGGCAAGTGCATGCAAGAGGATCTAACCCTGTGGCCGCAGTTTCACAGGCTTAACGGCTCTGCCGCTCTTGCCCTTTGGCCTCATTTTGCTCCATCCTTTCCCTCCAAGCCAAGTATTTGGGTTATACAAAAAAGCAGTCAAAACACAGATCTGTTCTCCCTTTCTGCTTAGGTTAGTTCTAATCAAGATTAATTTCCTGACCTGACACCATAGCAGGAAATCAGTGCAACGGAGGGGCAGTCCCTGGGGAGGACAGAACTGTGTCTTTCAGCGGCAATGGTGTCTTGTCTCTGTAAAACTCCGGCCTTCTACCGAGTGAGTGGAGAAAGGAAAGTCAGGTATTGTACGACCTGCTGGAAATGAGCCATTCTGCTGGCTCAGCTCAGAGTTCCCTCTTTTCCCAACATGTGAGCCCTTTGAAAATAACCAGACACAGGCATAAACTCATGGGTTGCAGCAAAACATTGCTGGGCAGTGACTGTAGTCACATCTCCGTGATGAAGGACGGAAAAAACTCATTTGTCTTTACACAGAAGAACCACCTTACCTCCTATTGACTTTTTTTAAAGAACAGAATCTGTTTTGTAGCATGTATGTACTTTCAAATATATAGCGTATGTAAGGTGAAATGTACATTTCGCTCAATATGCGAAAGGTATTCAGAGCCAGGACCTTTCACATTCGGTGCGAGTCTTTTCCGTGACGATGCTGAGGCTTTGACTGAGGCTCAAGCATGTCCATGGCTGGATGTCCCTATGTTCAGAGCAATCATTTGAGGCTATGAGCTTCATCCTGCCACGTTTTTAACGGGCCAGCAAACTCTGATGGCTGGCAAACCCCCGCCAAAAACTGCGGTGACTTGTTTATTGTCACTGGTGAAACGGTGATGAACAGTGCCGGGGGGGACGGGGGGG
>NW_008825208.1:5962793-5969129 GCF_000699105.1 Pygoscelis adeliae
AGGATCAAGGTGAGCCGGGGCGCGGGGTGCCGGGCCGCCGGGGAGGCAGGAGGGGGTTGCTTCTCCCTGCGCGGCGGAGGCGAGCCGCTCCTGCCATTTCTTTGCCGTTTGTCCGCATCGCCCGCCCTGGGAGCGAGTCGGGGGGGAAGGGGGCGAGGGGTGCGAGTGCCCTGGGGGGACTTCGAGCCCCGGGTCCCGGTCTCGCCGGCGCGGTGGAGCGAGTGCCGTTTCCCGGTGGAAGGAGCTGCGACAAATAATACAGCAGCACCTCATTAATTCTGCACAAGCAAGCATGATAATCGAGAGCAGTTCCTCACAGCTGAGCCAGCCGACTTCCCCCCGCTTCTGGGCGCTGGCAGGATTCGCAGGCAGGGGCGGTGTGTTTTTGTACCAGCTGACACACTTGGGGAGAGCAGGCAATTTTCTACGCACGCATGAACCTTCTCCTGCTTGCAGATTTCCAGACAAAGACAGGCTGGTGAGGCGGTCCTGTCATCTGCTAGCTCCTAAGGTTTGGTTCTTTGGGGTTTGGGTTTTTTTTTTTTTTTTGCTCTGGCAGCCCAAATTCACCCGTGGCGACCTGCCCAAGACAGCTCTTGGTTCCCAGCAGGTGTGGGGGGGTCGTCCACAACTGCTTTGCGAAAATGACTCTTCCCAGCCATGCACAAAATCCAGCATAGGCTGTGAAGGGATGAAGGTCAAATTAATTTGTATCCTGCACTTTCCTCTTCTCTCATCACCTCCATGCATTTGCCATTTTTCTCTGGCCAGTCACAAAACACCAGCTTCCTTTGTCTGAGGATAGTGCCAGTATATTGAGCGACAGGAACTTAGCTAATTGATTTAAAAATAATTTAGAATACCTTTTCTTGCTATTCCTGTCCTGGGCTGGTGAAAATTTTGCAAGGTGAAAGCACTATGGCTTTTGGACATCATCCTGATCAATTTGTTAACGTTACTAAATTTTATTAGCAAATACTGAGTCAGTGGATGTTTTATTCTCTAAAAGTGACTGTAGTTTATCGCTGCAATGATGTGTGAGAATCTGTGAGAAACAGCACGATGCAGAGTAGAAATGTAGGCCCTTGTGGCAAGAGGGATATTGTCTAACGCAGAAATGATTGACCAAACATTTCTGTTGCTTTATACCACCAGCAATAGCCTGCATCTCTGTTCCCACTCATTTTGAGGCATATACCCCCTCCCCGCTTTTCTGGGGGCAGGGAGGGGGTATAAAAGAGTTTGTAGTTTATTGGGGGTTACTTTGTGGCAGTAAGGTATTCTGGAGCTGGACTTCTCAAGGCTACGTATTTATTATGGGTTTCCTTGTACTGCAGGGAGGCTCGGCCTTGGTAAGACCTCACTCTCATCTTTCTTGCAGCATTGTGCACAGCAGTCTCTTTCCAGGTCTGCTGTTCTAGGAACCTGTTCCTGTCTTTTTATAATCACAAGTGAAATGATGCATGATTAAAAATGTGTCTTATAAAAAGCGTCATCTAGGGTTTCTTGGCACGCAGTGTAACAACAACAGTGAGGAATATATTCAGCTGGTGAAAAAACACTTGGATCAGTTTTAGCAAACACTGATATAGGAGAAAATGTTGTTTTGGCTACTTTGAATAGACAATGTGTTTTCAGAAGGAAGCTGGATATGAAAGGATTTTTAAAAATACATCCCATACTATAAAGTTCCAATGGTGATTTTGTTTACCCCGCCAGCTAAAAAAGCAGACAGGAACAGTATTTTCAGAAAGAGGAAACAAAGTAGGAAAGAAGTACCCACACATATCTTGCACGCAGAAGGCTGCTGCAGGAGTGTGTTTGTCCTGTGATGAAATATGGCAGAAACCTTTGTACTTTCTGTGTGAACTGGAGGAGTGAAGACTGTTACAGGGGCATAGGTAGGGCTAAGAGTAGGCATATATGTCCTAGAACAACCGTCTCCTGCCGTATGGACAATTCTCACACAGATGCCAAAAATCAGGTTTGTATCTTTCCGGGAGCACCAGGATATACATAGCTCAGTACGTGCTGCAGAGTTCAGCAGCAAAGTGCAAGGAGACGCAGCGAGGAACTGCTAACTGTGCTGTGCTCCTAGGGCAAGCCATGTCTTGAATGACTCTCTGCTCGTTTTCCCAGGAAGAAGCTCCATGCAGCCTTGGCCTGATCGGTGTTGGCAAGCGGCACCTCTGCCTGACAGCATGTGGTGCATAGTCGGGTACCAGCAAGGGGTCGGCACTGTGGTTGAGGCAAGGGTGCTAATGCTGCAGGGGGTCCAAGGGGCTGGGCAGGCTGGGAGACCTTTGCCACCTCCTGAAGGAGGTTCTCCTCGAGGAAGGGAGGAGTGACAAAGCCCACTGAATAGCAGGGATTCTTGGTGCGGATGCTCCTCCCTGTACTCTGCCCAAGAGAACCTGGGAGGCTGCGGGAAAATGCTTCTCTTAACAACTCCCTGAAATGCTGACAGCTGCCGGGTAAATTCGGGCAGTTACCAGGATGAGTGTCCTGGAGGAGAGTTTGGAGGCGGTGAACAGGACAGCAGCAAAACAGCAGACGAAAGCGTGCACTAGGCCAGATTTCCCACGTGCTTCCAGGTGCTGTTAGATGGGATGGCCCAGAACCAAAAGCCCATCAGGGCTCCTGGGTGGCCCCTTCAATCAGGAGGCTGGGAAGTGTGGATAGACCTTCCGGCTATTGTCTCATCCCTCCGCTGGCAACACTGCAAAGTTGCGTAGGAAGAAAAATCAGTATTTCAGGACTCCTGTAATGAAGTCAGAGGTGAGGTCAGAGGGGAACTTGTATTCCCACCGATATGCTCAGTATTTCCTTTTATAAAAAATGTAGCAGGCAGCATGGATTTTGACAGTTCCTTGCAGCTGTTGCCAATGCATGTCTGAGAAATTGGGAATTCCCCTATGTTTTCCTTCAAAAATACAGGTACAAGACTGACCTGCTATCCACAGGGAGAGCAGGGGAGTTGTGCTGGAGACGTCTTGCCTTTGGGTTCCTGGGCTTGTTCTGCAGCTGTGGACTGTCCTCTTTGGGGGCCAGAGTGTGGATTTGAAGCTCGCACTCCACTGCCAGGGGAAGGTGGCAATTTGGACTTAAAAAGCTTTTCATCCTCATCTTTTTGCTTTCATTCCTTGGTATGCTCTGTGTTGCTTAACAGTTTGGAAATGAAAATCCTTTTTATAAATTATCTGAGGATGTAAGAGTTCAAATATAAACCTGAAAATGGTACAGTAGATTGGAAAATATTGTGGTCATGGCCCTGTGCATTTTAATGAGGACAAATTCCATCGCACTTGCACCTCAGTCCTCTACACTCCTCTGGCTCATCACTGACGTAATATTTCATGTGTGTTTCATCGGAGCTTTGTAAAAGTGCATCTGTGCTGATTTACTTGGTGTTTTAGAATTCAAGAGCTGACTTGGCTGCTCTCCAGCACTGTTTGATAATGGTTCTTCAAGAGGAAATGCCTAATAGATGCTTGTGAATGAATTAGTTTCCTGTCCGGATTTGTTTTTCTTTTTCCTTTACACAGGTCTCTCAGGCAGCTGCAGAACTCCAGCAGTACTGTATGCAAAATGCCTGCAAAGATGCCTTGCTTGTTGGGGTTCCTGCGGGGAGCAATCCCTTTCGAGAACCCCGATCCTGTGCTCTACTCTGAAATCAGGTAATAAAGTCACAGATACCTCGACAACAACTCTGATTTGAAACTCAGCCCCTAGGAGGGACAAGGGCACATGGTGATAGTTGTCTGAATGTCGAGTTATTGGTAGCAAAGTGTTCATCACTTCCCTGCTGGCTCTACAAATTGTTTTCTGTTTCTTTCAGGTGTGGCAATTGAAGCATGTCTCTCTCCTACAGGTCTTTCTAGAGGTGTTTTGTTTATGAGTTGTTTTTTTGTTTGGTTGGTCAGTTTTTGTGTTTGAGCAGCTCTAGGGTCATTAGCAGCATCCAAAATAATAAAAACTGTCCACGACACACAGCTGTGTTTGGCAGCCAGACATAAAAACCAGTCACGTACCCAGCTTGAAGAAGTAAGACAAAGCCGTGGCAATTGCATGTGTTCTGATGACTAACTCGGAGCTTAAGCAAGAACCTTGTTAAAATACATTTTGTCTTCAACGTCATATTGCAGTTCATCTGGCTGTGTCTGTCCTTAGGCTCTTTCTGTTGTCACTGTCGGTACAGCACCAAAAGCGGTGGAAGCAGAGGGGAGCTGAGGCAATCTGTAATCACATCCTTCGTAACCTTTTTCAGCACAGGTCTAAAGGATGAGATACTCCCTAAACTCCATCTGCCTTAGCGCTCTGCATTGCTTCCACCTGCGTAACACCTGCAGGGTTGGTGGGTGACCGTCCAGCGTTGGTGGATCTTTGGGATCCAGTGCCACGATTCCCACTCTTGTCTCTCCCATCTGTCACACAGATGTCAGTGATTGCAGCAGGAGGATGAAAGGCCGTGTGTGCTAGTAGTCTTGGGCAGGATCACACCATAACTTTTGTTGGACTGGTCTTATTTCTTCTGCATGACAAATAAACATAGAAGTAGGATATTCAGAAGGGGTTACTCTTCTTCAAAAGAAAAAACAAAAATAGTTCCTGCTAAAGAGCTGAAAAAAACTACAGAGAGAGAAAGAACCACTGAATTCTGTTCTTTCTTTGAGAGTGCTATCAAAGTGAAAATGAATGTTTTCTTTAAGGGCAGAATTTAAACTAGAACATAAAGTACTTGTAAAATCTTCCCCTTCCTGCTGCCAGGGTTCCTGAGCTTGCAGTTGTGCTTGTGCCTCATCAATAGCGCAGTTTTGATTGTTGCTACATAGGTTTGACAAAACAGGACTGAACCTGAAGAGAGAGAGAGAGAACAACTGAGCGTGAGATGCTCTTCTGGAAAAACATCGGGGGGGGGGGGGGGAGCACAAGCAGAAGATTCTCTGAATTTAGGTGCTACCCTTAATTCTTCCTGCAAATAAGATAAAATTGATAGTGACTGTTGCATGTGTTTTTCTATTATTGGAGCAGCCTTTCTATTTTTTCTTTTTTGTGTCTCTGTGTGTGTATGTATGTATTTCTAGGATTCAAGTTTGATTACATCATCCAGACAGGATACAAAATATTTTTTCAAATGAGTTTGATGGTTAATTTATGATACTTCTAGAAATGCATAGCTTAGCCCAAGACGTCATTTAGTCATCTTTTGCTGATAAATCAATTATCTATTTTTTTATTATTTAGTCATCTTAGGATCATAAAAAATGAAAGCAAAGTTGAAAAGCCAATTAAAAAAATTTATAATATTCAAGGATGCCAACATCCAACAAAGGAAAGTGGTTATTCAGTTTTTCTCAGTGCCAAGGAGCTTTTGTGTTATAATTTGTAAGAGAAATGTATCAGCTTGGGAAGACAGCATTTAATAAACCTTTTCTTCCTCTTATAGGGAAGGTCATCGGAGAGTTGCCTTCAAGCATGACATGAATAACAACTGTCTTCCTTCACAAGAAAAGTATCTCTCTGTGTCCTAACTTTTGTGTGGCTAAAACAATGTCCTAGATATTTATCTGTTTGTTCTTGTGTATCCGTACTTCACTATCTTTTGCTAATGTTCTTAAAGTTTTTTACTGTAGCTCTTATTCTTTTCATAATCATCACCATTGTTACTACACTATGCTAACTATACAAATATTACTTGAGAAGTTTACATTTTAGAAAAGAAAAACACATGAATTTTTACCAAATTACTTACTCCTATCTTGGTAAACTGTTACACCAGAATGATAGCAAAAACTATTTGTTTTTTCCAAAAGAAAACATCCAGAAAGTGAATTGTTAAAGTATAAAACTAAATGCTGTTAGTACTGAAGTAATGTTCTCAGGGGGAATTTTGCTTCCATTAGCAAGACCTGGAACCAACGGCAGGTTTTTTTCAGGTGCATCTAAGTCCATAAAAGACACATACTAGAAACTGCTGGACACAATGTGTAGCGCAGGCTTGATTCCTAGGGCCTGTTTCTTACAAGACTTCTCCTCTGTAATACTTCCCCTAATTTGTATTTGTAAGGGTACTGCCATGGTGGAATTTCCTTGACATGTTTAAAATGTGGCCAAACAGACACTAAAAATCCATGAACACCCAAAGATAGCTGCATGCATAATTGTCACAGTTTGCAATACAAAAAACTTACTAAAATGTGTGTGGTCACTTGCCTTCAGTTTTTTATAGAGCACTTTTACAAGGACAACTAACTTTTTTAATAGGTTTTTAATTTTGTCTACTTTCTATTGTTTGTATTAATCTTTTTGAAGTTTGGAAATAAAATTCCTTTCCCT
>NW_008825208.1:5969144-6020267 GCF_000699105.1 Pygoscelis adeliae
TCCCTACTGGTGAACTCATTGTTTAATTGTAACGAAGAGCAGATATTGTAAGGAAGAGGATACTTTGATTTTGCAGTGGGACGGGAGGCTTCAAGCTATTTGGCTTTTTCAGAAGAGAAGGTTGCTGTTGGATTTTTAGAAAATGTGTCTTATTAATAGAAAAATCCTATTTACAGCTCTTTACCATTTTTGTGGTAAACAGTAACAATGTTGTTATGCTCACTTACACATTTTGAAACTGTAAGGAAGAAGTTTGCAATCTGAGTATTTAATTTTTATTAACTGAAATGGGGCAATGAGTGTCCTCCAGGCAGTTCAGTCTTTGTCAAAAGATTTTCATGCTTGCTGTCCTGCAGGAAGACACTGAAATGAGAGTCCTAATACTGCCAATGTGTATTGTGCCTCTAAATACAGAAGAGAACATCCTTCCTCAAGAGCTTTTCTTCACTCTGACTTCCTTTCATTGTAGGCTATTTGAATATGTCAGTTTTTCTTTTAGTGCTCGAAACACGCACACACTGCAGAAGTCTAGAGGAAGCATGGTTACTCTTACTTGCACAGAGGTGATGAGAGGCTCAGACTGAGGTCAAAATGCTCAAGTCAGGGAGGGAGGGAGAGGGATGAGAGTATGGATCAAATGCCTTTGAACAGCCAGCATCTGGCTGCTGGCCACTCCCTCCCAGGCAAGCCCTTCGTATTTCTTTTATCTCCTGCAATAAAACCTGCCCCCATCCCCACGTGTTTCTCGCCCCAGGCCCCCTTGCTGCATACGCTTTCCTGCTTAGCGTCCTCACTTGGGTTCTGGAGTGGCTGCTGAGCTGGCATAAGGAGCTGCCAAATTACAGTGTGCAGGAGAGAGCGGCCACCGCTAGCCAGCCAGCCAACTGTTGTTGTCTCTTGGCTGCCCTGCCCAGCTCTATGTGGTGTCTTTCAGCTGGAGCACCATGGTCAACACATGTCAGAGGAGCAGCACTGTGAGCGTACTG
Organism: Pygoscelis adeliae; assembly: GCF_000699105.1. Lineage (NCBI taxonomy): Eukaryota > Metazoa > Chordata > Aves > Sphenisciformes > Spheniscidae > Pygoscelis > Pygoscelis adeliae. The sequence continues at coordinate 5,970,131 of NW_008825208.1, forward strand.
CAGGTCCTGACCACATCCATGTCTCGCACCAGCAGCAGGTAGAAAGACCTGTGCAGCAGTTGTGAGATGGATTGGGAGTGCTCCACCCTGGTGCACCTACAAGCATGGTGGTTATTCTGCAGTCCCACGGGAGGAAGACACAGATTCCCATCTCTTCAGAGGAGTGTGCTTGCTGCATCCCTTTGCTCTCAGGGCAGCGTGCCCACAACAAAGCAAATTAAGTGAGCACACACATCTGTACACTAAGTGCCTCACGTGAGCCACAAGGCCCCCTTTTCTTACTGTCATCTCTCAGAGTCCATCAGCAAGGCTCTTCTCCGTCTACAGGTGGCACCTGCCTGGTCACTAAGCAGTTTATAAATTTGATCCAAGAACTGAGTGTCCCTACCCGCTGATGGAAGATTGGTGATTAGTTTTTGTATTGCATCTTTTTGTCTGAAGATTAGTTGCTTCCTAATTCTTCTTAGTTGTAGATGATTTAGGGGGAAAATAAAAAGTGCATCTTCATAGTGCAGTAGTAATTTTCCTCCATGTTAAACAGATGGGAGGAGGGGGGACAATGTCACGTGATAAATTTGCCAGTTTGTACATATCTGTGAGAGACTGAGAGTCATAAACCAATACAGTAAAAAACAACTGGTCATTGCAAGCCCTTTTCCTTGTTTTCCACTATGTTGCCAGTAACTAACTGTACAGTGACAATTTTTTCTACCTAATGGAAACTTAATGCAGACAGCACTTGAATTTTCTTTACTTATTTAATGTAGGCAACATGCCTTTGTTTTCAAAGTGATATATAGATTATCTGAGCTAGTCTTCCATGACTGTTTATGTGAAAGTTCTGGTGTCAGCCTTTGCCTGTGGGAAAGGAGGACATAAATACGTAGCTCGGCAGTGGCAGCTATAATTTTCTCCACTGTGGTCATCTGTAACTGAGACTTTGCAGAGCTGCACTCTTAAAAGAACAGATTCCTGGGCCTGGCAATTTGGGAGGCAGTTCTGAAAAACAGAGCCAAACCCATGATGCAAAGAGATGGAAAATGGTTAGGTCAAGTGACCACAAAAATGGGCCAGAAATAGTAAGGAAACTGCAATTTTTATTTAAGTCTTTCTCGTATTCTGGGCAAAATAGGGAAACACTGGCTTGTTTGCAATTCTACTAAAAGTCTTTTTATGTTATGCTTGAAAGGTGCTTTCAAAAGTCTTGCAAACAGTTTGGGTATAAATAATTTGGGGACATTACTGTGAACTAAAATTGCTATTAGTGCTGTCATCAAAGGTTTTAGCAATTCTCAGCTAAAAATCAGCACTCCATTTTCTCTGAAAGACCAAAGCTTTCTCCCCTAAGTGCTGGTTTTATTTATCCAAATAGTGAATATGCACTTAATGAAGGCTCAATGTCAAGGAAGTATTTTACTGCAAGTATAAACCATAAACTTGGCAATTTTTTTTTTCCTTTCTGTTACTGCATTGAACTTAAAAAGATCTGTGAGTTTGGAAACTGAATCATCTCTGCTGAAGGCCACTGAACAGACACTGACATTCTGGAGCTGGCAGGCATGCCTGTGCAAACCGTGTATGCATGCCTGCAGCAGAATGGAGTTACTGTCTACCATTGCTCCCACATATATTTCCAGTTTCGTTGCCAAATCTTTTGATGGAAAGTGAGGGTTCAGCTACTCTTCTATCCTCTCCTGTAGCTTGCAATTGAGATGCCTTTTTTTTCCCTCTTACCCCTTTCAGCTGTAGCCTACGATATCTGTCACGGCCTCCCAGATGACTCTCATCTCCCTACTTGCTGATGCACTGTAGCAGGCTGAAAAATGTGGATGCCCACAAATGGCCTCCACCAGATTATGCAGAGAGCTGGTGGGTCACAGCTTAGTTCTCCGAATCAAATCTATTAGAATCCTACATTTCAACATATCTTTCACATGTTGTCCATAAAACAAATGGGTTGCTTCTGTAGCTTGGTGATGATTAAAGGCAGTTCAGGAACTCATCACACGGTTTCTAAAGGAGCTGTCAGAAGGAAAGAAGTGGAACTGAGCCCACGGAACAAATACAAAGGGTCACAGATGTAAGTGCAAGAAAGCTCTAAGACTTTTTGAGCAGCCTTGAGATTCTGGCAGATGTAGTCCATCTTTAAGTTTGGAAAGCTGCATGCTCAGGGAGCAAACATAGGTACCTTGAAAACTCTATGAGCTTCAGTGTCTGGTTTTTTTCATTCATATTTTATTTTTTGTACAAAGAATGATAAAGTACCTGTATATCACCTATGAGAACAAACCGAAGCAGTAATTCTCCAGGTTCAAGGAACTAGTTTGTTTAGTAAAATTTTAAAAACATACAAAAGAACCCTAAATTACTAAGGATTCCCAAACCCTAATTTCTCTCTAAAAATGAACAAAAAAAATGAATTTAATCTATTTCCCCTCAAAGAGCTTAAGAATTTAAAAAAAATGTGTAGTATGCAAATCCCCATTCCATTCAAAAGAATTTGAGACGTGTTTGTCCATCACTTCTTCCAGGGACTCTTTCATATGTCAATCTCATTTTTTTGAACTCTGGTACTTCTGCAAATCCTGAATCTGGAAAAGAAGTGGAAAAAAAATATAGGTGTGATAAACTACAAATACAACACATATGCAGACTTAACTATGTGTTTCTCAGAAGCAGTAACAGACTTTAGCTTTAACCAGTATGCTCTGTATGAAAAGTATCAACCACCATAAAATTAAATGTGTACAGATTAATTTTAACTACTACTTACTACTATCAATTTTATGCATATCATCCTGTAATAATAATACAGGACCTGATACACAAAATAAAACCATCAACCTGCACTACACTTAATGACAATATTTCAGAAAAGACTTTAACACTTATTTCTATTTCATTAATATTACAGTCAGTACTGTTCAGTAATTGTGAAAGTTAATTCTTTTTAACCAGAGACATGTTCATGTTTCTAAGTTGTTTGAAAAAGCTACTTACATTCTTAAGAGTCAAGTATTTTTACAATAAAATATTTGAGGAGTTGCTTATTCAAAATAAGTTACTGTAAGAAAATTCTGTTTAGTCTTTACAAAAAGTATTGTCAGAAAACTTTAACACTGACCTAAGGATTTCATCTGTTCCAGTGGAAATACTGACTTGGCATATTGGCATTAATTGTTTGTGGTTTAATAAAAGTTTGATCTGAAGCCTGAAGAAATCCCTGGGGGTTCCCAATGTGTCTTTCTAACTTGACTCTGTACACATTTCTTAAACTTAGGATTTCACATTTCTTAAATTTGGGACTTCAGAAGGCTCTCACTGTATTAAGGGTTTTTTTGTATTAGCATGCACAACTATTTAGTATACTTATTTTTCCCCTGGCTAATGAATAATAAAGTAAAATAAGCCTATTCTTCCAAAATCTAAAGCAAAAATAACTTTTCCTTTTTTGATTTGACTCAGATTTAAGTATACCTTTGCCCTACTGGGCAAGAGTATTACAGAAAGCTTATCAGACGGAGATCACAATGTTTTCAAGAATACTGTAAAATGTGGTACCAGAAGAATCTGCCCTGATGTCTACTGAAACTATTGTGTTTAGAATGTTATACTATCAGTGCCAGTTACAGGTTACCGAAATACTGTTAACTACCCAGCAATACTCCAGGTCTCAATTTTAATCCCAATGGAGAGGCAACAGGTCTGTTCAGAGTTTCTGTATGAGTACTTTAATTTACATAGGCTGAAAATTAAAAGCAGTTCACCATATCCAATTAACTTTCCCTCTCTTAACTTCCATAATTGCCTTAAGCAGTCCATGAAACATAATGATATTAATGAGTTACTTGTGTTTTCATGAATAAGTCTGATCTAATTAGTGAAAGCATTTAATGCTGTGCTGACCTTGCTGTACCACCAAGAGATTTAATGACAGGCAGCAACAGAGGAAACATAAATTAAATCATCTGTACTAGGAGTTAGGCACTTTATTTAAGAAGCTTAACCTTGGATTTTTAAAGAATGTGGCACCTCACTTATAGGGAAGGAGCAGAATTAAAAAAATACTACAATATACAATACAGCAATACGTAGTCTGACAGGGACTAATGATGCTTCCTTACTTTTAAGACTCCATGGATACATATTATGGCTTATCAAAAAAAGTCTCAAGCTAACTATATTTGAGAAGGTAAACCACGGACAAGAAAACTACGAAAAAAGAGAAGCCTGAAGCTTTTATATAGGGACTGTACACACCTTCAGGGTAAACAAGGTTTTGAAGTACACACTATACCATCTATTTGAAGAAATATGCTTTGGAATGATTTCAAGATGGCAAGTTTAGCCCTGGAGACATTAGCTAAAATAATATTCCTAGAATAAGGGAACTGTATGAAACAAATTTAGAAAGTTGTCAGAGTGAAATTCTTACTCCATTAACGCCAACAGCAAAACATAGCCACTAGTAGTATCTAAATTTCACTCTCTGAATTTGCTGAATCTACTTTCTGTCCTTTAGAGAAAATACTTTCTAGTCTTTCCTTACCACTTTTGTCCAAACCTATGTTTACAAAATAATCTTTCCCATAACTTTTAAAATAATTCTGGCATGTTTATTATGCACATTTCAGGCACTGGCAAAGAGAGGAGAGGCTGAAGCTTACAATATTGGAGAACTACACTTTTCAATATTTTACCAAGGAAAAATAATTCAGTAACACAATTCTATTTTTTTTTAATATTCTTTATGCTCAAAACAGAAAATAAATGTTTAGGAACCTTTTATTACAGAAGAAATATATATGCAAGTAAGTTTTTTAGTAAAGGAAACTGTTGGGTTGGATTGGATTTAACAAGTATTTGAAGAAAATACAAAATCTAGTCTTACAGATACTCCTGTTTCCAGTTGAGTTACAAACAGAATTTCAGCAAATTCTGTTTGCTTTGGACATACCTGTTCTATTTTTTTCTTTTGTCCATAAGAATGGTGGACTTTGTTTTCTCTTTCTTTTAGATTCTCTACCTATTTGGTGAAAATTCAGACTTTGAAGCTCATCTAGGTCAACAAAGAAATCAGAGAGAAAACTATCAGATGCAAATGAATCACATGGGCCTGTGGATGAAGAGTCATTCCATGGGGTCTGGTCAATCAGAATTTCTGGGCTCTTAAATGTTGTGTCTCTAAACTCTTCTAGAAAACTCTTAGAGCTCTCCGGAGGTGCATAGTCACTGAAAGTTGCAAAGAAATCCTCTTTTTCAGAGTTTTTGGAAGAATGATCAGAGCTACAGTGTGTCCTGAAAGGCTGGCTTTGAACATGAAGAGAATTCATAACATCTAGATCAGCAAAATCTTCACAGTCCTTTGGCACAGGAAAGAAATTCTGATTCCTTCCCGTAATTACTTCTGAAGAACATGATTTCTTTTGCATATAGCTTGGAAGATCAGAGTCAAAAAACCCTCGATGATGATTCAATGGAAGAATTATGGCTTCAGAATTCATATGAGATGGTCCTGGTAGAGAAAAATTTGAACAATTCTGTTTGGAGAATGAAAAATTAGCTTATTTCTCTAAATTTTACAGAAAACCAAGATGCCATTGAGCATTTCAATTGCAGTCTGTCTCCTCAGAGTAACTGACCTTTCAATGATTAGAAGATAAAGATTCTAATACATTCAGATTTTCACTTGGTTTCAAAGGAGACACATTTTCCTAGTAATTCAAGATATTACCTGTGCTGTTTTGTGCTTTACCAAGCAGCTCTAAAGACTGATGATTTTGTTTATAATCTGGATAGAATGTATTGAAGTCACTCCGGTCTTCTGGGGGTGAGGCACCTTTCACTGCTGTTTCTAGTGTAGCAGCAGCATTTAGGCTGTACGAAGATGTCATGTCACTAAAATGCTGAAACAAAAAAAAAAAAGATACTTGAGGAGTGTTTATACTACATGTCTACACCATCAAATATGAAAAGTTAAACCAGTTGTTAGGATTCTAAGGTGTATAATCTTTTGTATACCAGAAAGAAAAAAAAAAAGTCTTACCAATACAGATGGAGAGGCATGTACAGTAGAGAATGTGCCACCTGTCTTAAATCTATAAATGGAGTAAGTAATAGCCTGTCTCTTGAAACACAGGAAAATCAATACCTTAAAATACTTTATTCTCTTTCATTAGTCCACAACTGTAGGAAGTAGTGTCTGCAGTGGATTGACACGTGTTATACATCATAGAGGAATTAAACTGATGAGATCTTGTTCTGTTTTTCAGTCAGTAAACATGGCTTTACACATATGCAGTTATTACAATAACATGCACCAGTTGATATTCAGTGCCCAAATATCTGTTCATTTGCTCCTTCACCTTAACTGAATGTCCTCCCCTTTTCTTGACTGACAAAAGCTGTGCATTTTATCTAATTAGCTGACTATAATCAGCCTATAATTTTCCCAGACTTGGCCGAACTGAAACAGTAGGAGCACACAATTCTAACTGCAGAGTGGACACTTTAGTGAATGGAATTCTTCATCTTAACCTCTAGGGCTCATTCAAACGCTTAGTACTGTGAACTTATAAGTGGTGGGTTTATTGTTGTGTAAGAAGACGGACAGAAGGAAGGAAGGAAGGAGGGAGACAGGGAGGGAGGAAAGGAGGGAAGGAGGGACAAAAGTCCTGGAAATACTTAATTGGAAAACATTTCTTATATTAGGGAAACATATAAGCTTGTATGCTGATACAATACTTGATACAATGAAGCTTGAAGAGGAAGCTGATCAAATGCGTATTCTTCCAGTTAAGGAAATGTTCTAATCATCTTCACACGAACATAATGGTGACTTGGCAAAACCTGCTGAGAATTAGCAGGCTCAACATTTTAGATATGAATGATATGCTAAAGCGTATCATTCATTTTTAAATGATATGCTAAAGCATATAATTCATTTTTAAATGATACCAACAAATGTGCCTGTAGCTTCAGATAAAAAAACCTGTATTACAACAATGCAAAAAGATTGATCTAATACATACATTAATTTTGGCCAACCTTTAAAACTTTTTTTGGAACCTCTGGCAGAAGTTCCTGAAGTTGATCAAAGCTTGCAAGAAACAACCTGTTCAGTGAAGATCCCTTCTTTAACATAAACTGAGCAACCAGAGGGTTGATACATGGAAAAGTAAGCAGGCATTTCTCTATCTGGAAATAGAAATTATTTTGTTAGATTGATATCTGACAAAAGGGTTTTTTCCTTTTTTTCTGCTTCTACAGAATGACATCCCTATGAATAGGTCATACAGTATATCATAGAAATAGAGCTTTCAAACAGTGCACTTTTATAGTCCCACAAAAACTTTTTTTTTTTTACTACAGATGTCACAGTGTATCATTTTTGCAAAAGAGTAAGTTCTGCATAATAGTTTGATAAAAAGCAAGCACAGTCTAAAGGTGTTTCTATTCTAAAGAATGAAACCAGCGAATCATGTAAACTTGATTAGAAAATAGATTACCAGCTTTACCTTTTATTCTCCATTTTGAAGATAATTACCTAAGTCAGTATAAACTGACAAAGCTGGTTTTATTTTACAGAAGTTACGCTTGTAAACAGAAGTGAGAGAGGTGCTGAAAGCAGGAGCTGCTAGGGGGAGGTTGAATGTCACACAGAGGGCAGCAAGCTGAGAGCTGTAGAATTTTAAGAATGTCAGCTTCCAATTCCTGACTTTCATAAAGCTCTGCACTCAACAGATGCCAGGATCTAATACCGTTAACAGAGACAAAATATAGTCAATGACTCCTCCCAGGTTTTTACCAGTATCCTTAACTTCTAAATTGGAAAACCTATAATCCAATATCCCACACTTGAAAGGCCATGCCAATACCTGCTTCAAAATGCTTCTGAATTCTGTAAAAGCCAAAAAGGATCTTGGCTTTACAAGAGTTCAAAGCTTCCATAGAAAATGAACAAATCCATATGTTTAATTTGAAAACCTTAATATACAAGTTAAAGAACATCATATATTTGACTGTGATTGATGGACCTGTTCCAGCATTTATTGTAAATATCCAGTATCAACCACTGCATGAGAAGTTAAACAAATTTCTACTATCTTGTATTAAAGCAAGTCTGTAAACAATGCCATTAACTTCAGTAATGGATCAGCACTGATGAATTTGGCTTCCTGCCCAAGTGAGCCATTGTATGTTTATCTTCTACAATTTGGACAGTTTTTCAAACTTAGTGCCTAGAACTGTAGAACCGTACACATTGACCGGTGAATGTGGAGGATAAACTTCTCTACTGGTTAATTGTGAAAACATGGGGAAAGTCCAAGTTGCACCTAATTGTGCTGGCAAGGATGACAGAAGTTTTATATACATGTGTATACATATATATGCATATATACATAAAAAAAGTATGTGTGTATATATATAATAATCCTTATTTTAACAATATATTTTAAGAGAACAATAAAAAAAGCCTAGAACTTTATGAGTCTGAGAAACAAGAAGAAAACAGTGTAATTTAATGGAAAGATAAGCAAACCTCAGACGGTAAGACAGAAAGCCAGGATTTGTCCAACCACTCATGAGGACTGATATTAGATGCTACCAAAATGTTGTCAGCAATCTGACGAATTACCAGTGCTGTCTCTTCAATCCCTGGCATAAGAACTACCTAAAAGTGATTACATAATATTTTTGGTTAAAACTTACACTAAGGAATGTCTTAATTTGCTCAATTTGTTAAATGGGAAAGCTTAAAGGTGACCCTGAACACAACAGGGTAATTGGTAATGTGGAGTAATTAAACCTGATCCATGCTTATCGTGCAGAGGAACTCCAACCTCTGACCACTAGCCTGGCCGCAAAGTAGACTCCTTATTTATGCAAATCCTATATAGGTGAAATCAGTTTATCCTACAGCTCTTGTATATGTGATCAAGTTTATGGGTATAATATGAGTTCCTAATAAACCAGGCAATTCTGAAATGCCTAATGTAGTTTAAGAAGACATGTAACTCTTTGAAGGTGTAAGTAATTTCCACACGAACTACACTGCTGAGTACCTGGAATGAAAAAAGCTTTGTCGTCTGTTTAACCTTCATTTAACCAGATAAATTTGAAACAAATTTTAATATGCAAATAAGTAAAAAATTACCTAAAAAGTTGTTACTTCATGCAAAAGAAATAAGTTACAGACATCAACTTGGTAAGCTGAATGAAACTTTTGCCCCATTTTTTAATGTTGATTTTTCTAGATACTGCATTTTCTGATTTATAATGAAATAAGTTAATTTATCTTGCCACATTAAAAAAAAATGCAAACTAGCTGACAGCGGAGAAAATTACACTTTCTTTTCTTCTACTGCATTAGTAACATAATAATCTGAAACTCAAATTAAGATATAAACAGGATTAATACACATTCTAATAATTTATAAAATTAAAGGTACAATCTCATTTATTGACTCCTAGTCATAAAAACACTTCAGCTGCTATTTGAATCTCATTCAACTTGTACTGGAGTCAACACAGTCTTTTCACTGACTTCAGCAGCACTGAATAAGGCTCCTCTTTCTTAATTTAGTACTTTTGAGCTATTTTATGTTTTTGATATAGAATGCATACTTGGTTAAGCACTTTAGAAATATCATACAGTGAAGATTAAAACAGAAAGGTTGTTACCAAAAAAATTACCTTCACTTCAAAGTCTTCTGACTTCTGTGTAAGTTCAGTTAGAGTGGCATAAATTACGACAAGGTTAAGCAGAGTATCTCCCCTGAGACTGTATCTGTAAAACAGTTTCATTGGACCATTAATATTTAATATGCACATGTAATAATTCCAAAACATTTGTTCCATGTCTTAATAAATGTCTGTTTCATTTCCTGGAATTCAGAATACTAGTACAGTTTAAGCATTAATATCTGTGAAAGGAGAACTAGGACGCATGAAGTGACTGAGTGCTGAAGGATGCACTGTGAGGAAGAAAATGGAGTCAGACCACAGCAAAGAAAAAGGACTGGATGGAATGTCAAACTTAGCAAATTAAGACATTCCTTAGTCAGTCACTGGAGAAAAATCATACAGAGAAGAAAGGTGATGCATGGAAAATTTACCACTTGCTCGTAGGAAAGAAACTCACAATAGGTAATAAAGGAAACCTTACGAACTATGTCAACAAAAGCTGTGCTTCCATAGCAAAATGAGAACTACTGATGGATTGGAAGAACACTTGAAGAATGTCTCCCTGTTGCAAATGATATACAGTGATGCTAACACAGTAATTCATAACCATGTATTTGTAGGGGTTAATTCACTTCGAAAAGTTATAAAGAATAACTCCAGTGGTTAATATCCTTAGTATTATGAAATTTCTGGACCTTTTGATTGAAATACACCTCACGTTAGCATTACCTGCCTCAAATCCTGTTATAACAACCATTTCTTTATCTCTTGTGTAAGATTAAAAAGATCCTAACACCTCAAAAACATCTTTGCTAACTTTTTTTTGGGTCTCCAGTGATCACTGTCAGTTCTATCATTCCACTGAGTTTTTCAGGAGGAGCATGACAACACTGTAACTAAGTGAAATGTCCAAAGCACACTAGAAATATGACCTTACAATATTCATATTGCTGTAAGAGAAATGTGTTCCTACAGAGAAATTCAAAGAACAAAGAGTGTTACTTTGTTCTAATAAGCAGCTTCATTTAGTGATAAGTTTGTTTTAAAAATACCAAGATAACAAAGGAATTTCATAACTTACTCTAAACTCAGTCTTTCTCTGGAATAGAAAATAATCCAACAGCACGTATATTGGAGTGATAATGCCATCAGCTTTGATATTACATTGTCACAGGCTTTCTCATAATTTAGTTCTTCCATACTCTACCATAAAATTAATATAAAAAGTAAAAACGAAATAAATATATTACCATGGCTGTCACAAGCTTTTAATGTGCATCACTGTATTGTGCAGAAGTTAGATCAAACACAAATACAGCTAAATAATATAGGTGTTAAAGACACATCTGGGACTCAGGAAAACTAGGTTGTATTCCCAACTTTCATTTTGTTTGACTTTTAAAAAGCTGATTCACTGCTTCATGCCTCTTTTTCCCTCCTGTAAAAAGGAAACACTGCTACTAACTTTTTAGGATATACTTAAGATTTTTGAGAACTTTAATAATGCAAAATACTGTTATAAACCTCTGAAGTACTTACTTGACGTATACAAAACATATTATAGCTACACTGAGTATATAAAGTACACCATCGCTAATTGCAGTAGCATTTACAGGAGCATGTAGGAATGTCTATCTGTGTTGTGCTTGCAATATTAATTGATTATTTTATTGTTTATCTATCTTTCAGTAGCAGTTCTTCTACTTGTAAAGTCATCTGTCTTGCTGCATACCAGAATTATGTATTATGCTATCATCTAAACTATTACTTTTTGTTAAAAGTAGGGCAAATTATTCTCTAGACTAATTCAGATAACTATCTGAAATGGGAGGAATTAACATGCACGCTGATAAGAGAATATAGTCACAGATACATTTAATTGGTTATTACAATATTCCTTTACACAACCCTATTTTCAAGTATGCATCCTTTAACTATATTTAATACAATACAATCTCAGGTCAAATGTTACACTTCTGTGAAGAAATGTAGGTACAGACATGAGTACATTTTAAACTAGTCAAACTGGCACAGACAGAATTTTGGAGTTAATGATTTTAGAGATAGTTTGTGTCGTGAGACAATGCATGAATTAAGTATGATTACAAGGAAGAAAAGATATGTTAGAAGGTTGCAGATATGGCCTAGAAGTGACCCAACACATAACAGAATTTGGACATACTAGTTTCATGTTGTACCTGCAAAAAGATAGCAGTACATTCATCTATTGTCAACACAGCATATCCATCTGTACTTCCAATGAGCCTTAAGGAGTAACTACCGCTTCTTTCAACAAAGGTAATGCTGTACCTGAAGAAGCCAAATTACCTTATTAAACCTCAGTTAAGTAAAATAATAAGACTTTCTTAAAGGAAATTGATAACATACATCTCAATACAATTTTTTGAATTAACAGTCTTTTCACACCTTGATCTTTCTCAGATGCTCAAGTTCACTTTAAGACGCATTCAAAGAATACACATCAATGCAGCAGTGAATTAATGAAATATTACTGGATTAATTCAATTATGTTGCTAACCACACCAAATATGACCTTGATAGACAGCCTTTGAGTTTACAAAAAAAAGACATAATACAGAAACTCAGATAGATAAATCAAGAAAACATACTTAGATACTCCTTTTGAGTAATTAAATATATATTGCATTTCTTTTCTTCCTTTCATGATTGTGCAGCACAGGGAAAGCAAACTAAGTGAAAACTCCCTGGCTGCCATTGGTATGATCCTAAATTTTTCCAAGTGAGCAAGAGCTGCCAGCAGCACAGCCTCCTGCTACCAGCTGTGTTAGCAAATACTTACTGAATGAACATCACATGCTTAGGGCTTTTGCAGAGTCTTGGCTGACTAAGGGGGGAAGTTAAGAAGAGGCAATTGTCACCCTACTTGGCCTCATTCCTAGGAAACACGAGACCTAAACCTGAATCTGCCAGCAGTAAGTCCACTAGAAACTTGTATGGACACTGTATTCAGACATTAACAAAAAAATGAACTATAAGCTTTTCTGAAACTATATAGCTCTTTGCTCACCTGTTTAATTACTTCATCAGTGCTAAAAGGAGCTAGTGAGAAAGTACCAAAAAGCATTCCTGGCTATTTAGCTTATGGCCAGGCTGAACAGAGAATTTGAACAGGTCAAAGTTTAAAAGTGCATATCAAATTAAATGTTCTAATTTTAAATGGCAAACATATAATTATTTTTTTTCCTACTGAACTGTAATTAGACACAGCTCAAAAATGGCTTCACAGCTGACTCAAGGAAACAGCAAGGATCAAAACTGGCACGTCTCTTCAGCAACATGGTGAAATCAACCACCTGTATCTCTGGCACTATGTTCAAGAGATGCTGCTGCTCTGTTCCCTATTTATTTCTTTTTTTGTCTCCCCATGATAAAAGGTACTTTTATCAGGTATTTATTATTGTGAAAGCAAAATGCAAGAAAACTATGTCAAAGAAAATAATGCACATGTGCAATGATTTACAAACATGAACATTTTTGTACAGGTTAAAGAGTATTCAAAATTAAGTGAATATTGGATCTGAATTCTACAAATAAAGTAGTTTTTTAACTTAGCCTCTCCCAAAAGCTGTGATGCATCAGAAAATGAGACTGTTTTACTGTTGTTTGGTTTGTTTTTTTAGCAGACCTCCAGTAGTTAAAAACTAAAAAATTCAAAATCAATTTTTATGAAGAATTAAATACCAAGTTTTCCAAGCACCAAGAAGCTCTAAAGCAAAAAATGTTTTGGGGTAACACTATGATTTTCAGGGAAAAGTAGACAATTAAAAAAGTTGTGTTGATTAAAAGTGCCAATTCATTAAAATAAACAAATCTGCCAATTCCATTCTGATTGACATCTGTGTGAATCTATAGAATTAAGCTATCAACTTCAGCAGAAAAATGATCTTCTTGTCTCTTAAAATGCTAATAGTGTAATTGCAGTAATGTACCTGATAGCCAAGTAGATGGCTACTACATGATATAGTAGGACAAGATACATGTCCTGGAAAACGGAAAATAAATAGTCAGTAAGATTAAATAGGTTATTTTCACTCACTTGGATTCCAAAAGCTGAAGAATATCTGGCATATTAAGAAGACCTTCCGTTGTCAGAAATACATATGGAATCTGCACCTCCAGAAGAAAGGAACCACAGTGATTCCCTGAAACATTTTGTATATGTAAGATAATAGTTTCATAAGCAAAAAACTAAAGATACATTTAGGTATTTAAATAGACATATCTTTTAAAAATGCAGCTTTTATTCATCCCCATTAAAATGCTTCCGTTATATGCTTTTTTCCCCCTGAAACTAAACTTTTCTGAATCTCTTTGAAATGAAGTTTTAATTTATATTCCTTTAGATCTACAGCAACATTCCCTTAGGATGAGGAAGGGTGGATACAGCTTGTAGTAATTGTAAACAACCTGTGGACTTGGCACAAGTCTTTCACCAACCAACATTTACTACTACATCCTGGCCAAAACTAAGCTCATACCCTAAGAAAAACACCCTCCTATCTTGCTGTATAGATAAATCAGCTCTGTTTGCCTAGCTTTAGCCTTCATAATTTATTACTCATTCTATTCCACAGGCACATGAATGTAGCATTTTACGGAACAGAAAATGCTTTCCTTTCATATGCCAGTTCAACTGTTTATTACAATTCTGGAGAGCACTTACCCATTTGTATTGTTTCAGGGAGGGTGGTTTTAAAAGTCATGTAAGTAACATTCAGATTTTTGCACAGATTTTTCCAGCACGAGTTTTCAGAATAATCATATTCCACTACTAATGAGAAGTGTGTCCAAGGGAAGTCAGCTCCAATTTGTTGATTATGTATAATAACACAGGAATATCTACTAAGGCTTAAAAACCCAACAAAATATTAATAAAATTAAGTTTGGGTACCCTCAGAACAAAATAAACACATTTTTACTTTGAAGAATTATCACTGTGTAAAGTCTGTTTACAAAAAGTATATATCCTTCCTGAATTTAAAAATGTACTTTCATTAAAAATTAATTTAAAAATTAAAAGCTGTACTTCCCCCTTCCAATTATCTACTTGAAGTATTCATATTTTGCTGCAATGTCATAATTTGACATTATTTCTCTTATGCCCTTTCCTCCCCACCTTTTTCTAAAACATGCAAAACAAAATAAAAAGTTAAAAATATGCAATTGTATGTTTTCTAAAAGTTCCTCTGAGCCTCACAACTAAGCATTTTACTAAAGTGTGGACAAAATTCTCCCCTCCCAGAATGAAGCTGTAGATCCATGTTCTGAAATTTTTACTCCAGACTGGAAAATCCCATGGAAATGAACAAAAGTAACAAAAGTTTCACTGACTGAGTGAAAGTCCTGAGTAAAGACTTTGTTCTCAAAAATCAAGAATTTAACTTACTTGCTTATGATATCTTTACAACCTAAAAAGGTTCCTTTTTTCTCAGAATTCAAATCCATAGCTTTTAAACCTGCATAAAAAGAATTAAAGCCTTAACCAACCAAATGAGCCTCTGCGGGTGTGAATTAATGCACAGCGGTAAGCAGCAAATGTGGAACAACACAGGATATTAAAATTTCATGTATTACACTGTCTGTCTTGATGAAGTCCTACACAATTTCAGTTTGTATTGCACTGGTGGGTATAATGATTTAGAAACTTCTGTTTTTGAACCCAAGGAAGAAGTAATGTGAACAAGTTTCATGTCTCACAAACTCAAAACCCAATTACCTTAAAAGGAAAAATTAAAGGCTAGTGTTTAAATGGAAGCGTCTTTGCCCCTTTATAATTTAATTTGCTTTACACTTTCTGTACACTTCAAGTTTTACAAGTATGACTGGAAGATGTAGCTAAAAAGCGATATTTGATAACACAAATGCCTCTTTTCAAAAGTTTAGTTAGTTGGATTGACCTGTGTTTGCAACCAAGTTGTAAGATCTTAAAACAAACAAAATACTTTTCATTAAATATTATTATTAGTAAAAGCATTGTGAACATGCCTCCTCCCTTTCAAAACGTTCTAAAAGACAGGCTTTCTTCTTTTATGAGCACAGGAAATTTAACTTTATTTTTAAAGGCAAAAGAACAATACAATACATGACACTGTTGATAAGGTTCAAGCAAGAAGGAGTTACAAAAATGGGTTTTAAAAAGCAGTATGAAAGGAATCAGTGTCTTGCTCTAAACATAGCACAGGCTCAAATAACAATCTCCCTGAATCATGGTTGTTTTACCAGCTGAATCTGCAACGTTGAACAAGCTTGTACAAAAATTACTTACCGGTAAAATGATGAATTAATGAAAGTGTTGCTTGCATCAGCAGGGGGCCAGGGTATTGGAAACAGTATTTTTTTTTCCTTGAGTTTAATAGATTGCTACAGCTTATGCTTACGTATTTAGCAAATCAGCAAACAAGGTCAGCAACAGGTGGCTAAGGGAAATCATGATCTGTACCTAACTACTCATTTAAGGTTTTATGGTAGGGAGCTTAGTTAAGACTTCTAAATTCTAACTGCTCTTAATAAGCTTGCAAGGAAGAAAACTTGTGACCACTGATCTGCTAAAAACAATGAGACAATCTGACCAATGCAATTATAATTAGGCAATGGGCTGCCCACATCTCCTTTGTGTTCTGTTATCTTTGACTTGACAGATGAACTATCATTCTCTTGCAACAGAAAACATCATACCAGAACTCTTAATCAGAGGAAAATAAAACTACAAGAAAGCAAAAAGGCTGATGGAAGAGTTAGGAAACAGAAAACAGTGAGAAAAGTATATAGAAAGGTTCCTGATGAGGAGAAAAGGGATAAACATCTGCAAAAAGCATACAAAAAGGAATGCAGCAAAGCACAGAATAACAACCACTTTTTCTTTCAAAAATACGCATAAAAATAATTACTTACCTTCTACTCTAGATAAAGTGTGAATGAGGACAGCTTTTTCTCTCTCAGAGTCCATCCTTGTTATGATTAGTATCTGGAAGAAGACAAGTAAAAGAAACTCTAGTACTGTAAAAAAATTGTTCTTTCAGCCTGCATACATCTTTCTTTCTCCTTTGCACAGAAAGCACGGGATTGACTAAGCAGGTGGCAAAATGGAACCATTCTGGAGTTTTCCAGAATGACAAGAATAGAATAATAGAATCACAGAATATCTCAAGTTGGAAGGGACCCATAAGGATCATCAAGTCCAACTCCCTGCTCCTCGCAGGACTACCTAAAACTAAACCATATGACTAAGAGCATCATCTAGACTCTCCTTGAACTCTGACAGGCTTGGTGTCAAGATCACTTCCCTGGGGACCCTGTTCCAGTGACCAACCACCCTCTCTGTGAGGAACCTTCTCCTAATGTTCAATCTGAACTTCCCCTGACACAGCTTCATTCCATTTCCTCGTGTCCTATCGCTGGTCACCGGAGAGAAGAGATCAGCACCTCCCCCTCCGCTGCCCACCTTGAGGAAGTCATAGACTGTGATGAGGTCACCCCTCAGCTTCCTCTTCTCCAAGCTGAACAAACCAAATGACCTCAGCCACTCCTTGTAAGTCTTGCCCTTGAGGCCTTTCACCACTTTGGTCGCCCTCCTCTGGACACACTCTAATAGTTTGATGTCCTTCTTATATTGAGGCACCCAAAACTGCACACAGTACTCAAGGTGGGGCCACACCAGCGCAGTGTAGAGTGGGACAATCACCTCCCTTGACCGGCTAGCTATGCTGTACTTGGTCAACTGGCTTCCTTTGGTCAACTAGATGGGTGACCTTGTCATAAAAGGAAATGAAGTTGGTTAAGCAGGACTTTCCCCTCATGAACCCGTGCTGGCTATGACCAATGACTGCATTGTCTCTCAGGTGTTTTTCAATAAATCCCTGAATAACCTTCTCCATAACTTTACCAGGCACTGAAGTGAGACTGACAGGCCTGTAATTACCAGGGTCTTCCTTCTTGCCCTTCTTGAAAATTGGGACAACATTTGCCAGCTTCCAGTCGACTGGGACTTCTTCAGACTCCCAAGGCTGTTAAAAAATAATGGAGAAAGGACTCGCGATGACATCAGCCAGCTCTTTCAGTACTCTGGGATGAATCCCATCGGGCCCCATCGATTTATGCGCATCCAGTTGGAGCAGCAAGTCTTGAACAAGTTCAGAGTTCGCTGGGAGTTTCATGGTCTTCCAACACAGGGCTCCGGGGATACCAGGGCCCATCATTGGTGTTGAAGAGAGAGGCAAAGAAGGCATTAAACGTCTTCGCTCTGTCTACGTCCCTATTTGTGAGGTGATTGACCTCGTCAAGAAACAGACCAACGTTATCTCTGATTCTCCTTTTGCTGTTAACATATTTAAAAAGCCCTTTTTATTGTCCTTCACAGTGCTGGCCAGCTTCAAATCTAATCAAGCTTTGGCCACATGAATTTTCTCCCTACAGTGACAAACAGCATCTCTGTAGTCCTCCCGTGTTGCCTGTCCATGCTTCCAATGACTGTACACTTTCCTTTTCCGCCTAAGTTCTAGAAGAGGATCCCTGCTCAGCCAAGCTGGCCTTCTGCCCCGTTTGCTTGACTTCCAACACTTTGGAATTGCCTGCTCCTGCGCTGTAAGAGATGGCTCTTAAAAAGTGACCAGCATTCATGGTCCTCAACACCTTCAAAAGCAGGCTCCCAGGGGAACTTACTAACTAGTTCCTTCAGCAGCCTGAAGTCTGTCCTCCCCATATCCAGGGTTGAATTTGTGCTGGCGATTTTTCTCCTATCACCAACGATTTGAAATTCATATGTATGTGTGCATTATTACAAGAGCTGGAGAAACAATATTATAGAAGACATCAGTATCAGAATTCAGTTTTATGAACAAAGCTGTTCTAGAAGAAATCTTGAACTGGAATATTTGATTCAAAGTAAAAATGCTATTTAAAGATATTATCTAAAGACATTATACCACATTATTACTGTTGTACTATACAGATTATTACTGTCACATTAGAGGCATTATCCCTATGGAGGCAAAACTTAAACTGAAGACATCTAGAATTCAGCCTGCAAGATGGTGATGTACTGGAAGGAGGTACTAGATATACTTCTGAACTAATTAGAAAGATTTTCCAGACCATAGACGGAGTATGCCAGAGATCGCTTATCTCCAAGACTCATTAAATACTGCTTAAGATGAAAACATTGAAAAGGATTAGAATCTACCAAACTGACATAGTTTTAAAAAGAATCACTACCAGAGAAGGTCCTTGTCCACCGTTTCAACTGATACAAACTGGACTTGTGCTACATAATCAAAGTACGTAAAGAGGAATATGTACACACATACAGGATTTACACTATACTTGCAGACAAGATGATGTCTGAACCTTTATGCCATTGTATAGACACTTTTCATGGTGCACACAAGATAAGATTTTTAAGGAGGCACATGGCTTTGTCTAACTCTTAAGACTTACAGATGCCAGATAATTATATATGTAAATATTAATAGTGTGTTGGATATTGTTAGAAAAGAATTTCTGGATATTGGTCAGCCTGACAAGCTTAAGGCAGATTTCCATGTTGGTGCACAGAACAGCCACCTGACAACACACTGGCTCCTTTCAAATCAGTTTTGGACAACTGCATTTTAAAATGCAGACCTGCTTTTTCACACATGATACAACAGTGTACTCATTACATGTTGTTGTGAGCTAGATGACATTTTTAGTCATGTTCTATCTAATCATGAGTACAAAAGATAATGAAACAAAGAGTAAAGTTCAGTTTATTCTATTCCATTAGCAACTTTTTGCCTACAAAGGAAGCGTCCTATTACAATCCTGCATCAATAACAATTTTGGCTAATAAAAGGATAACCAGATTATCATATTTCACATCATATTAACTGATGCTGATGTGATGTGACAGAACAGGAAATGGCTTATTCAATACAACTTTTACTTCTTATTAAAACCGGAATACTCCTTCTGCCTATTCTGGCTCATTGAAACCTGTCTCTGACTGTTAGGGAACAGTAAACAAACTTAGAATTGTGAATAAAATCATATATATTCTTACATTGCATGGGTATGTGTGCATGACCTTAAGTTTAAGTCAAGCAAGCAAGTCAAAACTCAGGCTAGTTATAGTTAAAAATTTTAAAAATCATAGCTAGTGGAGTTCAGAAGAAAAGCAGAATTGTCACTGAGCTGACATTAAGATGACAAAGTTGCCATACGTCTCCTAGTACAGCATAATCCTAGTATCACAAAACAAAATGTGTTACTCTTCAAAAGAAGAAAATGGTGCTGAAATCAGCTTTGAGGCTCTATTGAAGGACAGACACCAAGACAATCAACACCATTTTGTTTTGGTTGCTTCATTTCCATTTTAAATTCTAAAAGGGTGTACAATAAACTATTATATTTTTCATCTTGGGAAAATTTAATAAAAAGATGTTCAGAGCTCTTAGTGCAACTTTTAACAGAAACAAAAGAAGAAGAAAGCTCCAGGAAGTGAAGAATGGAAATAAGTTAAAATAAATGAAAGTAAGCTTGAAGATTCGTCTTTTTTGGCTGTGTGTTCAGCAGCGTAAATTCTATTCCAAACAGTCAGGACACTTAAAAAATTATATATTTTATCCCTTCTGTTTCATTATGTGATAAGTATTCTGTAAATAAGTAATAAATATTCTGCAAAGGAAAATGGTGTTTTGCACAGCATGGTATCACCCAAAATATTCACATATCCAGAAAAAAAAATATCTTTGGATAACTTGAGTCTCCTCCACAACTCTACCGTCCATGCCATAATTATCACTTATGAATATTTTATTCTTATATAATTATAATTATAATGCCAGAAGATTGGCCTGATACATGGGTTAAGCAGAGGTCGTCTATGGATAACAATACCCATATACTCCGCAGTGTGTGTGCTCTAAGCCACACTGTACAAGTACACAATTCTGACCTGTGCTGTGATTCTCTTTGCACCAGAAGATTGAGGCCTTCAGGTAAAAGGTTATAACATAATTTTCAGTAAGTGATGTGATACAATATACTTACCAGGGAAACAAACCCATCTGCAACAAGGTGAAGCCCTGGAAATGTTGAAACTCGTATGCATGTTATTTCAGTCATGCAACAAGGGGAGATTTGATCAAACAGAAACCTGCACTGCTCCTGATAGAGGTATTAAACTTTATGTTACCCTTATTTAACAGATAGTGTGAGTTGGAAAGGTAATTATAAGACTTTCTTCCAAAACCCAACCCTTGTTGAAAGAAGGTTTTATAATAACTCACATAGTTTGGAGCAGTTTTGTCTGCTTAGAGAAATTGTTTACATTGTTAACCTTAACACTGTGTTCCTCTCCATAACTTCGCATCCAATTTAACATTTGACACTGAAGCTCTGTTATTTTGGGATTTGTTTCATGCTTTTTCTGGCTGCTGTACTGTACAATCTTCAACTGCCTCCAGATGTTATTCAAACAGGATTCTAAGATGTTTTTATAGATATCCTTTGCCTTGGACAAATAACCTGTTAATAAAGCAACAAAAGAAGTAATTGCAGTGAT
This sequence comes from Pygoscelis adeliae, assembly GCF_000699105.1. NCBI lineage: Eukaryota > Metazoa > Chordata > Aves > Sphenisciformes > Spheniscidae > Pygoscelis > Pygoscelis adeliae. The sequence continues at coordinate 5,991,399 of NW_008825208.1, forward strand.
GAAAGATAATTGCCAAGGTTTGTGTTTAATCTACACATAAATTTGAAATTTATGTGAAGGTATCTTGCACAAAAAAGATGAAAATTTAATGGCTCACCATATTGGAAGGTACATACTACTGATCAGGTACATAAGCGGCCTTTATAAAACTGCTATACCTCCTGTAGTATCTGCTATATGACTCCAGCTAGAATTATAGAACATTGCATTCTCTAGCTGCAGATACCAGCAGCACCACTGTTATATTTAACTAGTTGATATGGTTTATACTAAATAACAACTTTATTTATATTCCCACTTTCCAAAGCTTTACTTGTCCTGTGTTTTCACCACTCTTCACATTATCACAACTATTTCTCAACTCTGTATGATGCCTTTTGTATATAAATGGCGAACAATGCTGGGGTTATTTGAAAATGCATAAAGAAAAAATACATTGAAGATAACTATGTGATAAATCACGCAGCACAGCACAACATCACAACAATAGCAAGGACTACAGGGCCTACTTAGTATCTGGCTCCATTTTCTAAGTTTTTTTCAGATCTTTTTTACTTGTGCAGTTTCCTGTGTGAGATGTTGCTGGGATCTGGAAGGACAGGTGCTGTGTAATTCTGAAATATCATCTAGGAGTGCTTTTGCTACAACAGAACAGAGGAGGAAGAACTGCTCATTTGTCTCCCTCTCATCCTCCTATGTTGTTTATAATAACTGTAGAAAAGAATTCTACTTAGGATTCTAATTATATATTCATTCTGTATTTTTCTTCTTACTCATTTATTGCTAGAAATATTTAAGTGAATACAAAACAATTTCTTTTCCCCACAGTTCAGTTTATGACAGATGTTTTCCATTTTACAACAATTTTAAGGAAACACCCTACATCAAGGGATAATTCAGAGTGACTGAAGTTAGATGCTCTGAACCGCATTATCTCCTATAAAGAGAGGGAGCCTGACTTTCCTAGGGCATTCATAAAAGCTGACTTCAGCTCCTTAGGAAGCTATTCTGATAGATCTATCTGAAAATTCACAATACACAACCATGGGAACTTGACAAGCACAGCATTATCATTTCAGGCATAAAACTGGGTTACAATGAATTTTCATATTCCAAATCTGAATAGCATAAGACCAGAAAAGCTCAAAAAAAAGCTTCTGTGTGAGTCCAGTGCTAAGAATGGGCGGTAACTCAAACGCCCTGCCTTGTGATACGTTAGATAATATTTCAGATTTTGCTCAAATGCTCTCAGTTTTAAGTACCTCATTTCCAAGGAGCCTAAGAATATTTTTAGGTGGAAAGTGTTCCACACTCGCAGAAGGTGGATTGTAAACAACAAAGGACCTGCCATTTTTGCATGTTTCTCAGTTTCCACACAGAGATTCCAATGAAAATTTGTCATTCCAAGATACAACACATTATATATGTGAAAGTTCATACAAATGTTTCTGAGGCAAATCCATCTAATAACGTCAACAGTAGTGTATTAGTCATGAACTGAGCATATACACTACCAAAGTACAATCTGCAGTGAATTCATTTCTAATGATGGAACAGAGATAAGGAAGCAAAAGGGGTTGAATATCATATTGAAGCTACACTGGAGCTATACTGACAGCAAAGTATCACAGCCTACAACCATGAAGGATGGACTGCAGAATACTCACAAAGCATTGGGCTTCCGGGTATCATTATTCACTACAAAAAACAAACCTAGTGCTGTGTCCAAGCCACATGTTAACAGAAGATCTCGAACTGTCACCAGCAGGTGCACCAGAGCAGCATGTCTGAACAGCATGATCTCCTTCTCCTCTATTTTACCTTTACAAATAGAAGAGAGGTGTGGTCTGTACAAAATCTCAGAAATCACGCTACACATACATAATCAATTTAAAATTAAATTACATTTCTGATATCTCAGAATTTTCCTTAAACACACTTAAACAGACATAATCTTGAAAGGTTGGATCTGCTGGTCTTGGCAAACAGCTTATGATACAGCATAACTTTTCCCATGTCATCTGACCCAGAGGAAGTGGCACACGCAAGTGTTTTTGAAAGGTGTGTAGGGATAGATGGTGCTTGCTGGAGGAGGGGATAACAGTTCCCCTACGTGTGCCATTAAATCCACACTGCCTTACTGATTTTAGAAAGGCAATCTTTAAATATACGTGGACACTGATAAATTTCCCATCTTTTGGTCTGTCATACAAGCCCAGCTGCTCACATTACTATTTCCTCATCTGACTAGTCAAATCACTATATTTTTCAACAGCACTGTAACTCCATCTAACCCATCTTCCAAACATTTCAGAACTCTTTCCAAGAAACCAAAATGGCAGATTATCCATTAATCAATAAGCAATTTTAAAGCAGTGATAACCTCAAATTGAGCTATTCACAGAACATTTTCAACAAATTTTAGACTATAAAAGCCACATTCTTTATGGCAAATGATTTGGACCCAGCTAGTCTTCACACATACCATGAGAAATTTTCCTATTGTCTTCCAATAATGACCCATGTAGAGTCTTAACTTCTGATATTACCTTCCCCACACCCAATTAACCTCTCCTGATGAGAATCTTAACCTTCTTTGAGAAGGTCAATTTGGAAGACATCTGCTTCTTCTTGGATCCACAGAGTAAATCAAACAATTTATGGGCTACCTATTCTGTATTATGTACCCATTTTAAATAAATCTTCAAGGGCTTGACTGAACGGGCAAGAAATACTAGTCTGAAGAAGAAGGGCATTTTTGGGAATTGCACACAGGGAGTGGTGTAGTTCATTATCTTAGGAAAGGAAATACGCGAATGCTGCAGAGTAAGTGGACTTCATAAAATACTTCAAGATGCTAAAAAATGGTTGAGGAATATAATTAAAGAATACATGATTACATCTGATCAAGGATTTACTGAATGAGATGCATTATACAAGCAAAATATTAGATAGGTCTGTGTACTGGGATCAACATAGCTTTTAATTCAAAAAGACAAGTGAAGCACTTAGGAAGGAAGAATCAAACTTATGAACACAGCATACAGAAGAATTACCTGGAAACAGCATGGAAGACAAAGATCTTGCCACTATTCTGTACCAAAAGACAGAAAGTGACTGTTCATCTCTGCCAGTGAAGGTGCTGAAACTGAAGGATTATGTCCAGCTCTTGACACCACTCACCATAAAAACTCAGTGAGGAATACAGGTCATTTAGAAATAAAGCAAGACAAAGAAACCACATTTTATGATGAAAGACTAGAGCATTTGGTGATATTTAGTGCAGAAAGAAAAGACAAGCAGGGGAATAATAATATTCTAATAGATCAATACCATCATAGTAAGTGATTGTTTTCTATGTTCACTGGGGGATTAATGAGAAAATGCATCAGCATACTCTGGAGTAAAGTGGAATGAGATTGGATATTGTGAAACTATTTAAAACCAGGAAGGTAATAAAAGAGTGAAGTAAGTTGCCAGGGAGGTTTTGGAATCTCCTATACAATTAAAGAAATATTCATTAGGAATGGATTGGATATGTTAGAGTCTTCCTCATTTCTATGTTTCTATGGACCTTCCAGCACGAAAATTCTTATCTCCTTCTGCTTCTTTAGTTGGGGACAAAATGGAATACCTCCCTCACACTTTTCTGTCTCTTCAGTGCAGACAACAGTAGGCAAATCAACCTGACTTTTTTTCGTATTTTAAACCAAGAGCAAAAAGTTTTTACTGCTTTCCTTGAGCTGTAGTCCCAAGACCCACCTATTTCATAGGTCAATTTTGTGTTCAACAACAGTTATTTTTGTATAACAAGGGGTGGGTAAATATTACCCGTTCCTTAGAAAACACCTGCCCTTAAAAGGAAGGTCCAATAGATGACTATTTGCCTCATCAGTATTTCAGCCACTAAACATTTTCCTTGATTTAATTGCTGCAATTTTAGCAATTGGTAATATACTGCACAGCTAATCTACAAGGAAAGAGGGCCCTGAAATTTGAATAAGCATGCCACTTGGCCCAGCTCCTACTTTAGGCTACATTTCTACAGCACGTAAACTGCATTTGAAAGGATTTAAGTTTTCTTAAATTAATCTTTAATTAAAATGCAGACCCTTACGTATTTTTTTCCTTGATCTTGAGAAGCAGTAGTAGTTCTCTGTATACTTTTCTCAGCAATGTTTTCCTTTCTGTGGTTCACTGATACAGATACAGATACTGAGTTTATCCCTCATGTTTGTGAAGATGGTGTTATCTTTTCTGTAAGCTCCCTCAAATTAAGAGAACCCTGCTGCTGACAATTTTAATACGCTAATCCTATAGATCACAGGCTGTCCTTCTGCAGAGGCTACCAAAATTTTTTTGTTTGTCTTCTCTCTCATTTATAATTTCATTATCATTGATTTTATTTTGAGAAAAATACATTAAGCACAGAAAGCAATAAAGTTCAGAATGCTAAAGTTTATCTCATAACTTGTGACATAATATAAAAACTTGAGAGATAGTAGACAGCCTGCTATGTTATCCTTACAACTAGTTCTCAACTATGAGCAGTACAACTCAAAAAATAATCCAAAATAGCCAATAGCTTTCTAAATCTTCCTCAAACACAGTCTGTATTTTGCTGTGAGGTTTTCCTGCCTCTCTCTTTATCTATAGCCAAAAATCTTTGTAAAGGGACACTGATTTTGCTGCGTTTTGTTTTCATTTTTCTGGTTCTATAGGGTTTTCACATGCCAGATAGGAGAGAAATAAAGTCAGAAAGAAGCCTAATTAATATGGATTTTTTCCTCCTAATTTCTAATGTAGGCTTAGCATTTTTCATCATGCAGGTGTGACAAACAATAGCTACTAAAAGGAGAGAAACAACAAAAACACATAGACAGCTTTTAATTTTAAAATCTAACATGAAAAAATAATTTAAACATTGTTTGATATAGAAGCAACATTTCTGAAGCATATCTAAAATATTTTTAAACTAAATTCAATTAGAATACTTTTTGTATTTCAATATTCAGTTTAATAAATGTAATGCTGAAGAACTAGGAGACATTATTTTGAAAATAAAAGAAGAAATGAATTATTTTAACTCTACAAGATAAACTGCTGAAAGTTTTATCATTAATTTATGAAACATCTTGAACCTTGTGTCACCAATTAAACCCGTATTAGTACTGAAGATGAAAAAAAAGATTTTTTTTTAAAAAAACATACCTTCTTTAAAACAATCGCATATCACTTTTTCTTGCTGTTTTAAGAAAAACCTTGTGTGATCAAATTTAACTCTGTCAAAGCTCCAATTTACAGAAGCAAGTACACCCAGATGTGTCAAATCTTTTAGAACAGGAGTGGCTGCTTCTTCCAAGAGGCAGTATGCCTGCCATTGGCTTTCTGGATAGCACAATAAACAAAACATAATAATAAAGTTTGGTTCATATACTACTACTGGACAAGAACATTCAAAAGACCTATCAAAACACAAAGAACACTGTCTTCTTCAGGAAAGCTGTAACATTAATAGAAAAACAGTTGCTCACCAGGGAGCCTCCTGGCTGGTAGAATTAAGCAGCTCCTCACAGCAGGCAACCACGTTATTCCATGCATTTCATAAAGTGATCAAACTCCATGATAAAAAGTTAGGATTTTCTACTCCTGTGACTCCCACGAAGATTGTACTATTATTCCATTGTTCTACAGCCTTCTACTTTGTAGTCTAAACTTAGACTTAGTCCCTTTATATCCATTTGTTACTGTAACTTCAACTTAAACAGCCCTTCTCCTTCCCTGGTATTTAACTTCTAATGTCTTTGTCTAGCAAGGCTAAACAAGCCAATCTGTTAGTCTCTTTGTTCTTTCATGCTAACAGTTCTTAACAGCTTCTGGGGGGCTGGTTTACAATTCTTTCCAAATTACAGCTGAGTTTCTTGCTATTAGCATCCATGACAGAGCTGTCTGCTGAATGAGTTGAAAGGGATGTCCTTTTCCTCAGGTTAAGAAAGTGAAACTCTTCCATACCCATTTTTTAAAATTATAGTTGAGTTGATCACATCAACAAGATCAGAACTCTGCTATTCTTCATTTTCAAAGATTTACTATTACTTTTCAAAAATATTTTCAACTGATCTATACAAATTAGTTGACCAGCAGCTGACTTAACTTCACTCGGTCAATGCACTATTTCATAAGAGCAATTCCTAACTTTATATTTGTAAGCATTCTAAAAAAAGGTGTATTATTATGTCCAGTTTTTCAGCCTTTATGGAAATAGGTCAGATACTATAGTATTTTGGATGCCCAGTATATAACTGCATTCAAGCATTCTTGTATTAATGTATCATTTTCTTTTTAAAGTGTATTGCTAATCATGCATCTTCAATGTTCCAGTGTTAAGTAAACTTAACATTGTGTGAATCTTTCTGATCTCTGCTTTGCTATAGCTTCGTTTTGAGAAAGATTCCTTTCCTTCATGTGCAAGTCCACGATGGTGAAACATACTTTATTTCAAGGACTGTAATAGAACATTCAGTCCCCACAAATACTACCTTTGCAAAATGCTAATTTTTGTTTTGACTGCAGAAAAGTTGTTTTTTTTCCTGTTGCATTAAAGGAGTCTTGCTTCAAAATGTATTTAAAAAAAGCTTATAGCTGTTACGTGATTCCCATCTCAGATGGGAACAGATGAAAATACTGCTCTACTCTCTCACTGGTTCTGTGAAAGAGACTCCCATTAAGCACACGGTTGGAGTGAATGCATTTCCATGGAAAACCAAACTAATCTGTGGTAGGCCTACAACCTTCTAGCACTGGGTGTGCTTAATTTGAGGCTGTAAAATACCTTGGATAAATATCTTCCAGGTTCTTCTCTACCATTTCTACTGCATGACAAAATTGTTGTCAGTGCAATGTTCTTTGATACAATGCCTTGAAAAGTACAACAGCAAGAGTTCACAGGGTAAGGCTCAGTCATGTATGAGATAAATCCACAGTGGATTACAACAGTGTTAAAGACATTTCCTACCAAAATGACTGCCAATCCCTTCCGTCTCCAATTCTGTCATTTACTCTGTCAGAGAAAAAAATGCCGAATAATAATTTGAGGGTACTGAATGGCATGAAGAGATTTCATGTTCACTGATTTAGATCAGACATAACTCGAAGTCTGTACTTTTTAGTTTGCATGCAATTGGCTTTAGTCTTAAGACAGAATTCCATAGCCTGTGTCAAAATAAATATCCATCTATCTGGAATGTTTTCAGTTACAAGGAGTAGAGACTAAGCCTAATAATTTCCATATCTGTCTGAGTAGTACTATTTAATATAGAATTATATTGCAAAGCTATATAAAATAAAGCATATCCAAAACCAGTATACCTGATGCTTGAATATCAACTGTGATACTGTCCTCATTTTCTTGTTCTCTTTCCTCTGTTCTTACAGTCTCACAAACAGAACTGTCCTCTTTGTGAACTTGCATATGCTGTTCTTCAGGTTGTAGGACTAAATCATTAAACCACAAGTGAACATTTAGATACAAATATCACAAAAACAGCTCAATGAATAAGAAAACTGTTCTATAAATGACTCTACATACAAAAATATTTTCAAATTAAGTAGTTTCTATGAAACATACATTTTCTTTTCATGAACTTCTTTATTGTTTTCATGGGCTCATATAGTATGGAAAAACCATCGAGACACAGAGAGAGATGAGGCCTTGTCAGCCTTCATAGCCCAAGACGTCGGGCATTATCAGGTTCCTCTTCCTTAGGGCAGAAATACAGACCTGGGAAAATTAAGGAGCTGATACTATGGCTCTATAGTATAGCTCCATAGGAAAGCTCATGTGCCTTTATATGGAGAAAAAACATGTATGAGAGGAAAGATGCTGCTGACTATAAGGAGCTCAAACTATGAAAAATAGCTCAGTGAGTGTGAGTAGAAAAGGTTAGATACTGTAAGTGACCTAGAAAGAAAATGAAAGCTGCAAATAGCAGAAAAAAGAAAAGAAAAAATGCTTATTGAAAAGAACTTTTTCTCCTGTCTTACAGCTATGTTTTGCAACTTGTTGGTATTTCTAAGTCTCCTTCCCTTCTTCCTTACAAATACTGGTGCATGAGTTACAGCTTCTGCCCACAAACCTTCCTCTGGCAGCTCTACCTCTTTATTTCTGAGAGGGGTTCTGGCTGAATAGGTGTCTCCTAAATACTGCTGATTTTTTCTAGTTAAGAATGTCAGTTTCCTCAGAAAACAGACTGATCATACAGAAACAGACAGAAAAGAAAAAATGAATTTTTTTTCTAGTTAAGTTAAAAAAACCTTCCTGATTTTGAAAAGCTATACAGGGTTCAAAATTGGATCAATGAACTGTTTCTACTACTTCCCTCCTGTGTATTTTCTGAACTAAATATTATACACAATGACATCTTTAAAAAATAAGCCAAACAACAAAGACAATAGAGAAAGAGCCCTACAAGCAGTGCTGGCATTTCTTATTTTCAGGTAAATTTAGAATGACCCTTAATAAAAACTTTTCATTATTACAAAAGTATACAGTAATATACACCATTTCTACATTGATATGGTAAGACCTATACATTTTAATGGATTCTTTATATATCAGACATAACTGATCTGCAACACTAGCGTCTACCTGTAAACACATTCTAAATTGCATTTAACTTACTTAAACCCCCACAAGCCTATTCGTAAATGTAACATAGCTTGTCTTTCAATCCATTTGGATTTCCTGTGAGGAGATGCAGTTCTAGTCAGAGTTCACTAGATGGTAGCACAAAACTTCAGCTCAGGTACCTTGAGCTCCTTTTAAAATTGGGATTGTTGCTTTCAGAGGCCGTGGAAGTGTTTTATTCATGACTACCAGTGTCAGTAACAGATGAATTTTATTTAAGAAATAATTTCCTCCACAAGATTACATAAGCTTGCAATCAAATAAATATCCCAATTCTGTTCTATAGGAATTATTGCTGAAACTTTTTATGTAACAATTTTAATCTTTTTTTTTTTTTTTATGCTGGGACGTATAACTGAAACACAGATAAAAGTTATTGTCAAAATTCTGCCATACAAGTCCAAAAAATGAAAAATATGCTTTTTTAATGCAACTTTATCCTGGAAAGTGAATCTGGAAATATATCACTGTCTCCTGATATTTTGTGTCACAAATATTTCTTTTTTAAAACAAATAAGGACTTTCTTCTACTTCTTTTCCCTCTCTGGTATTTTGCATTTCTGCAATGCTCAACACATAGCCTGAGATTCTTTCACAAGCATTGTCATCAACAAGAACAGGGCTACCGACAACTTTCTGTTTTCTCTAAGGCCTGTTTTGCCTCATTGTTTGATGGGGTTTGCACCAAGGTAACTGGGTCAAATGGTTCTTTCCAGAGAAGAACTTTAACTTTTTGTTCATTGTCTAGGCTATGTTGGTTCTACAAAAATAAGAGTATTGATAATTACTATCACGATAACTACAATTAATTTGATAAGTGCAATTGATAACTACTATTTCTTCAAAGAGGCCAGGAGATCTGATTCAGAACATATGGATGGAAGAGATCTTCTGGAGTAAGTACCATTTAGAGTTACTTTGTCAGAATAGGAATAAACTCCTGTGTTTATTTTATTAGAAACCACTTCCACCACCAAAAAAAACCCCAACCCGAAAAACAAAGCACCCCCCCAACCAAAACAAAAAACCAAAATCCCTTAAGATATCTAAAGGAAAAAACAAAAGGTTGAAAAATTCAGCTACATTAAAGATCATAAAAATGTTACCATTGACTTCAAAGGATTTTTTCCTCATAAATCTACTAGCATGAACTAGCATCTGTTGTAATTGGTATAAGAAAGCAGAATTAAATCTGGAAAAATGGCAGAATAAACTGGTTCACATACCTTTTTCAGGACTATCTACATAACTTTCTTCCTCTCTCTGGGTGAGTGTATGTTTAGATCTCAGCATGATAAAGTTGCTCAGATCAGAATCATCATTGTCCCATTTCGTGGCAAGTGCAGATGATGCAGGCTTTTGACTATTGGATGAGTTGTCTTGTTTAGAAGACACACCTTTACAGCTGACTGATTCAGATGATTTGGGGGTTTTCTTTTCTTGGTTTAAGAAATAAATTGCCCCTTCTACCTTATTCTTTTTTGTGCTTCCTCCAGAAAGCTGTTCCACACATGTATTTGTACTGTGAATTTTGGCAGATGATGCAGCGCTCATATGCAGGGCAAAGTATGGCCTTTGAGTCTGCGGTGACATGTAAAGATTAGTTATTTTGTCTGACTGATGTCTTTCAGCAGAAAGCAGCTCCTGGTTTGTCACGGAATTCTTTTCATCAAGCCATCCTAAAAAATAAAATTTAATTTCTCCGCTGCAACATAGATTTTTTTTCTTTTCTTCCTCCTGGTTGGAGTTAACTATTTTGGATAATTATAGAGAAAACATTTTTTTATTTCTTCTTGCTGCCTCCCCAGATCATTAGAATCCACTTTTAGAAAATTTGTACTGATTAGTCCTAAGTAAAAATGTACAATGTTGAGAAACAGAAGGCCATGCTACTGTTTGGAGAAGATTTCACTATCTGCATTGTGCTTACAGCTGTTAGATTTCTAGGAACTGGGATGCAACACATTTCATTAGGAAGAAAGATTAAAACATTAACAGATTTTTTTTTTTAGAGGAAAAAAAAGACGTAAAGCATGCAGTTAGCTCCCTCTAAAGATGTGCTTCCCTAGAACTGCAATTTTTTGCATTGCTGCTGCACATCCATGTTAAACACAATAGCTAAACACTTTGCGATATGTAAAAAGCAGTTAAGTGGAAATGTACTTTCATGAGCGGTGCCTATTTGTTTCACAATATATCATGTTACTGTCAATCCTTGGAGTTCTACAACCACAATTGGTGCCTTGCAGTCAGGCCATAACTATATAATAAAATGTAAATTACTTTTTGCATTTTCTGTTAAAGTTTGATTATAAGTGTGCATAACGGTCCATGAGAAATTGTGAAGTTTATGAGCAGTTCACATTTGAAACCATAGCCACCATAAAAAAACGCCTCTGAATAGCATCACAAAATAAAGAATTTTCACTGTAACATACTCTCCCCACTGACCTTCTGCAGGTAGGACTATACAAATGCCTGCTTTATTAAAATACTCCAAGGCAAAATTACTATTTTTTAAGACATTCTCCTGTATGAAACTATTTTATTAAAAAATAGTATGGCTGGTGGAGGCTACTTTTCATCTGCACATTCATAGAAAAGATAACTTTGTGTAGTTAAACATGTTTGTTCCTACAGTCTTTTCTAAATTTGTGAAAGTACATCTCAATTGTAGTAGTGTTGCTACTTCATATTGCTATAAAACATTTTGTTCTTGAGAATAAGAAATCTTCCATTTCCTTCTTTCTTGGAGGTAACTGTCACTGTGTGATTCTCTGTTAAAGTATATATCTTTGCTTTTTTATCACTTTTTTTAAAAAAAAAGAAACTTACTTTCTAACTGATATGATGTAAATCGCATAAATGTTTCCACTTCTGTAGCAAGCAAACTGTTTGCATTATTGGCATCCATATTTAATTGCTCCAAAGTTTCTATGGAGACTGGATTTAAACCCAAATGAAGCCACCAGCCTTCCTCTAGTGAGCTAAGCATTGGTGCTTCTACCTCAACTGGTAGCAATTCCTTCAGTTCTGTAAGCGAATGACGCTGATATACAAGTTCAACAGTTTGATGCTCTACAAAAACCAGAAATCAACATATAATATGAATAATCTAGAAACATGAAAACAGAATGTCATTTTGCAAATGAAAGCTCCCAAGTGCTGATGACCTACTACATATAACCATTGTTTATACTTCCATTTGTAACTCAATGTCCATTAATAGACTTAAGAGCAAAGCACTTAGTGTTATCAGAGCAAGTGTGCTTTTTACTTATCGAGTGTATAAGTAAGGGGGGCGGGTTAAATTTATTTCAGATCTAATAATGTGTAGCTGCATTGCTAAAGTTACAAATGATATGTAATGAGTGTTCTGGTGCTGGCAGAAATAACCTGCAGCTTATTTTGGTTTTGTATATTTTGCTTCCTAACATGAACTCTGCTCTTGTCAAGTTATTATTTTCCATTAACAGTACTTTTCTATTGATTGATTGGTATTTTGAAACATTATTTAAGGAAAAATAGCACACAGAAAAGAGTTAAACAGATTACCAAATTTCAATTACCACAGTTATTGAATATAATTAGTATATTATACTAACATTTTCATAAGGAAATAAAACTCTTACTTCATTCAAATAACTTCTATAGAAGGATAGATGACATACCAAGATCAATGTTGCCATACTGTAACTTTTTATATGTACTAAAAGAATCAGACAATCCAAACTTCAGAGGATTACATTAATTGGATAAACTTCAATGGCTCAAAAGATGTGCTCTGTAATATAACATTATCTTTTTCGCTATATTTTCTCCACGTACATGGAATTCCTCAACATCAATTAGAAATTGATCATCAATTAGAAATCCTTACCGACAAGCAAAAGAGAGCTCATATTATCCCGATACTTCTCTGATTGCCATACCAAACATTCTAAGTATTCCCTAGAGGGCTCTGTAATCAAAATACTGAGAAGAACATAAACCAAGACGGAGTTATGAAGTTTAAAAGCATTATCTGTTGAATTTTGATTTATACAAAACTACCTTTTAAAGATCTACTTTCTCTCTAAATTTTCAGTTCATTCATTCATTCACTCATTCACTAAAATTTTTTCTTGTCCGTGTAGGGGGTCACTTCATGCAAAACAACAGTGAACAGGAAGGAGTGAGAGTAGCCATCAAGGCTAGTTCACGAAGTAAAGCGGCACTGAATGAAAATTCTATCATCTAGATTGTGGTTCCCTCCTCAAAAGGATATTTAAATTCTCCATGCATATGTGAGAGAGATAGCAAGGCAAAAAATGCTAGTCTCGCAAACAAGATGAGAATGAAAGGGTGAAGCAATCCTGATCCTATGTCAGCATGAAAAGGCTTAAATTCCACTGTTGGAATATCCCCAAAACACAGACAATACTTTCTTCCTGGAGAAATCTCTTCTGGAGATTTTGTAGGTGATACTTGCTCAGAATATGTTTGCCATATGTATAAATATATCCATATATACACATACATACTTGCTATATACATAAATATTTACTGTTGCCTACTCCAAAAAGGAGATTGGATTTTCAGGCTATTAAGTCCCCCAGGAGAAAGAGGTCTACAGTAGCGACTGTAATTTCCTTTTTCAAGGTCCCCGGAAAAGCCACAGATATGGATCGTGCACTCTGTTCACTTTTTCATGCAAACACAAAATATACGCAGCTGTCTCAAAGAACATAACTACCAATTCACAAATAGACTAAAGTTATTTTTGCACTAATTTTGAGGATTTATGAATTAGAGGATTTATGACAGGATTTATTACTACAAAGTTTTCATTACCTGTTACCAGAAAGAGGAATAGATTCTTCTTGAAGTCCTGTGCACAGAAAATTAACCCATGATCTTTGTTGTCTGCATGGAGGAGTTAAAGGTACTTCCATTTTGTCTTTCAGATATGGAACATATTTAGCTAGAAATTGCATAAAGCCCCACACAAAACAAAAATAAAAAAATCTAAATCACAAAGCTACTTGTGAATGAAACACACATACTTAGGAATTTTACACTAGTGAAGTTTTGGATTAAAATACAAAATGTTTTCATGGGACAATTCACTATTTAAGCAATAAAACCCAAATACTTCATATTTAATTTCCAGACAGTTTTGGGATAATGATGTATAGATCACATTCCTTTACTCATTCTATAACGTAGTTCTGGCTACATACTCTTCCCATGTAAGCCGATTTTTATGATGAAATCACCAAGTACTATGGCTGAGGTTTTGATATTGTGTTCATCTCTCCCGGCCTTCTTAGATAGTTCCCACATGAGTGAAGTTAATTAATGGGAGAAAGACTTCAGACAATATTGTGGTGGCTGTAGCATTCAGATGAATGGACTCAGGAACTTCAGAAACAGTCAGGATTTTAAAGACAAAATTACTCTTTCAAGCAGAATTAGTAGTCATTGTAATTTCTAGGGATGACCACTGAAATGAATTCCACCACCAGTTTTTTTAAAGCAGTATACAAACAAACCTGGCATGTTAGAAGTCCCCTGCAAGTCACCTTTCACATCCTTTTTTTTCCCAATCATATTAAATGCGGACATTTTAATGGATTATTGCTTTTTATTCAAATATAATAAGGAATTTGCAACTTCATTGATTTTGGTGTCATTCCATGAAAATTGGCACTTTACATGATCGCCCTGGTATTCATCTCTCTGGCATTCTTCTAATAATATTTCTCATTAAGCTTGACCAGAAAGTAGAGGTCACAAAAAACACAGTTCCTCCATGTTCTGTGAAATCTAACAGCCAGAAAAATTGTAAGTAAGTAAGTGCCTCCATAAGGAAAAACACTTGTAACAAATCTCCTATTCATTCCAACAGGCAGTAAGCAGCTGCAATCACCATACACACATTGTTTGGCCAACTGGCACACAGCAGGCTATGAATCAGCCACCTGCCCAGCTGCTAACAGCTGCTCCTTGTCCGACCTAACAAGCAGATTGTACAGCGGGAAGGATAAAGGACAGTGTTAGAAAGCCAGGGAATGCACAGCACACACCGGGGGGAAAAAAAAGGTAAAAAATAAAAGTGGTTATAAAAGAAACAAACAGATTTCCAATCAGTATAATTTCTTTCCCATTTACTTAGAGCAAAAAAAGCTCAGTGAACTTCTGCTGTGAACTTCAGCTCACAAACTGTTTTTTGTGGTTAGAAACAAATTTAGCACTTTTCTTTGAACAGGACAGGAGTTGATCTCAGGACAGCAAAAGTTCCTGACATATCTAAGAAGAACAATTATTTCTCTTTGAGCAGTACTGTTCATATTTGTTCTCGTCTAGTTATTTTTGCCTTTGAGACTGGAACATACTGACCAGCTACGTAAGTTAAACTCTGCCTACACTCAGGGTGCCACTCCCTTTCTCAGAGCATTAATGACTGACTGAATTATCTTGTCCCTCAATCCCTTTACCAATAAACAATCCCCATGGTAGCAGGAGAGGAAGGCAAAGAATGAAATGTTTACAGAAAATGCCATTATTTTGTGACTGTTTCTTCTCTGAGTTCAAGCAAACATATTTCACTTCTAGTAACTCATAAATCGCAAAATTAATTAGAAGGAGAAAACTGTAGTGTACCGCTGATGAAATTTGACACCTGATACAGAAACTTCCATTATCAAACAGTGTTTTAGCAGTGCATGTACAGGTTTGCAGGTCTCTGTCCTACAGATCTGAGTACCCTCTAAAAAAAAAAAAAAGACAGGGAAGCTGTCTGTGCCCCAGTGATTGAATCTTGCCTGATTCAATGGCAGAGCTAAGCCAGCAAACTGGCAATACAGATTAATGCCATGACTTTCTTTTAAAAACAATTAAAAATGGTTTGACTACTCATCTATTCTGGAAGAATGGACAATATTCTAGATAAGAGCACAGTCAACTTGTTATTACTGTATACAGGAGGAGGGTCCCAAACTGCTCAGATCTACTGTACTTAAGCTCCTCCTGCTTATCATAAGCTTCAGAAGTAAAGAGCAATCAGATAGCTCACTAGATTCAGACTACAGTTAATCATGCTAGGCAATAATCTCCAGATGGAAACTAAGTTTAACTTTGTCTTGGTGGGACAACATATGGTGGGTTTCCCTTGAGCTTTTGTATCAGACACTTTGAGCTGATATGATTGCTCCCGCCAAAAGCCCACTAAATCCTGTATCAGAAGTGTGATGCTATTAGCCTGAAGGGGACAACCATCAGTCCTGTTTAAATCATACTGAAAGTATGATTTAAAGTAAGATTTTACTGAAAGTAAGAGAGGAAGATTTTACTGAAAGTAAGAGAGGAAGAAGGGTCTTGATCTGGAGAAAATTCAAAATTTCTCAAGGATTTTCGTAACCGCTGGATGGAAAACTATCAAGTGAACATGCACTGGAGGATAATACTGCTACTGTCCAATGCAATAATGGATAGACTTTTTCCAAGATAGGATATACATTAGGATGAGAGGTGCATGTTTATTCAAGTATTGCCACTCTGCCCAGATCACATCCATTTGTGAATATCAGTCTTTGCGCAGGCTTTTCTGCGTGAAATTAAAGGTGAAAAATGTCACCAGCACAGCCATTTTTCTGCCTCTCTTAGCCAGTCAACATTAAGCTGTGAAAACAGTAGGGCTGGCAAGAATTTCCAGTATTTTGAGAGATTACACCTGCAACCTGAAGAAATCCAGCGGAGGTTGGATAGTTAGTCTAAACAGTCAGACACCAAACCTGGCTGGCATTGGTATGCATTGTAACCAGCACGCCTGACTGAGTTTTCAAGTTATTAAAGGTGGGTACATATAAAGGATTTCCTCATGCCAGCATAGGAGAAGCCAAGATTCAATGCATGCATTAGCAAATACTCAACACTTTCAGTTTATTTCTGTGGAAAACAGCTCTGGTGACTATGTGACTTAATTTCTCGATCACACAGCATTACTGGACCATTTGCAAACCAAAATGTCTGCACAGGAGTTTTGAACCTCTAGAAGTTATAAACTCAGTACTTCTCCCTGGATTGTCCTCCATTACCCTCTTTTGAAAGATTTACATAAGACTTCAACAAGCTGGAAACTGTGCTCTTTGGCTCCACAATTTTAATCAAACTGCCTTAACTTTCCTCTGCCCTCTCTGGGTAGATAAGTTGTCAGATTAAAAAATCTAAAAAGCTAATCAAATGCAAAAGATATAGACACCACTTGCAGCCAAAAGCAACATGAAAGAACTGTAAAGTTGGTTGTGTTTAGCTTTTAAAACTCTTGAAAGGAGTATGGGACTTCTACCTGCTTATGGTGCAGGTACAAAATAGTAGATTACACAAAGCAAACATTCTTATCTTATATCTATGTGGTGCATGTACTCCCAAGAACAGAATATGGGGACAATCACCTGAAGAATTTATTTTAAATATCACCCCTTGATTTATGTAGATCTTCCTACCTGACTCACAGAATTCCAACATACTTCTGCTATTACTGGAGCAAACCTCTTGTGGTATGGGACTGTACTTGGAAATTTCTATTTTGTATGTAATTTCTGCTTTGAGATCTGAAAACAGATTTTAAAAGCTGCCATAAATGAACTATTTATTCCTTTTTCCTGTCAGAGTAATTATTTTCTTTTAATACTTTTATTGAATATCCATAATATATCGTTCTGAAAAATTACAGTTGTGCTTAGTAACCCCAAATGCTGTAGCTGATCAGAGCAGCGCTCAGTCTTGTCAGAAAAAAAAACCAATATTGCACAGTGACTATCTGAACTATTTAAAGATCTTATGATTATGGTGATGTGATTTCTGGAACATGTAGGTAGCCTACATGTAGTTTACCAGGAGTTTGTGTTTGTAGATTCTCTTGCTGCTAAAAAGGACTAAAACAGAACAAAAAAGAATAATAAGTGACGTCTGTGAACAAAATCCTCAAAGCTCTGCAATGGAGGTTGGGTCATTCAGCCTGGAACATGGCATGTAGGTTGTGATGTACTAAATGTATCAGAGGAATACACATGAAACTGCCTTAGTCAAATATACACTTTAAAAAGTTTTGTTCCTGTCTTCCATAAGAGACTGGATTACTCCAAACTGCTGCCCTATCAGAAACAAAATTCAGCACACACCCTCCACACTCAGAAGTATGAATCTTGCTTCTTTGCATCTTGCTTCTTTGAGCTGCTTCCTGTCTACCAGAGGTTTGGTTTTCCTCACTTGTTTGCCAAAACCAATGCAAACTGTTTTTTTAAATTAAAAAAAAAAAATCTCAGGCACTGTCTTTGTCTTTTAACTACACCAAATACTGTCATAGTTATCAATCCAATACCCAATAACTGTCACTAAAGTTGTACTTATCTGTAGTATAAAAGCATTTAGTAACTTTTCTTAAATTCCTTTAAAGAAATTACCACTGTCATTTAGAATATTCCTGTTATCCATGGAAATATTTAACCCTTTTTTTCCAGAAATCTGCTTTTGCGTTTGCAATTACAATGTAATACAAGCAATTTTTACAGCATGACTGTACTGCATATAATCCCTTCAAGGATATCTCTGGAAGTACATTTAATTACAGATAAGAAAACATAACATTAAATTATTATATTCATGGTAGACTGGATATCATGAATCATGGCTCATGTTACAGTTTGCAAGATTACAACACAACCATGGATTGAACCAAATGGCAAATAGTTCACTTCCCCTTCGCTACTTGAAGAGACATTTCTAATACTCAGAAATTTGGGTATAGCGCAGTTTGTAGTCTCATACAAAGAAATTCTCATTTGATAGGCTGTAATGTAATTCGTAAGTGAACTGAATATAAAAGAGCTAGATTGTGTTAAACGTGTGCAAATGAAAGGAAAATCAGGTCAAGCATCTAAGAAAACCAATCCTCACCTTCTTTGATCACCTCTTTGCACATCTCTTCATCAGCCATAGTTTCTGGAGCTAAATTTAACAACTCTTTCAGTTCCAAGTATGATGGAATCTTAACAGAATCTGATCTGCCATTGCTGGGTTTGCAGAATTCTAACTCAACAGGCAACATGAAATACTGAAAAATATTAATCATAACAGAATGGTAAGTAAATTTCCTTTGATGTTACTGTACAGTCTAATCTTCCAAAATCTTGAAATAGCTTAATTCTAAACCAATCTAAGAGCTTTTAAGAAAGAAGTCACATGACATTTATACAGCATACACAAAGCTTTGCTCAATACAGAGAAAAAAAGTAGTGTTATAGTATTCCAGATTGTGTCAGTGGAGTATAAAGAGTGGATCTGAACTTACAGTTTCCAATCAAGTAAAATCCTCATTTATTTCATTGAAAGTTTGGGGGTTTTAGAATTTTGAAAAATGGAGCAGAAAATAGGTTTGACTTCTTTTAAAAAAAGAAGCCAACCTGGCCTCCCAAATGCCAGAACATGTCTTGGAACTTTCCCTTTCCTATGCACGTCATGGCTTCCTGTTCTGGTCCATTTTTATTCTTAGTGTAACAGTACCTACATAAAACTGCCAACACATCAGGTCCCAGGAGAAACAGCTAATCAGAGTGGGGATTCCCAATAATAGCATCCAAGAATTAAAAAAACACAAATAATACCAGTGTTTTCTAATCTTGGAAATATGAAGGCTACATATATTTGGCAAGTATGAAAAGAATTCAGTAAAATGACTTGCAAATGAACAAACACTTATGCATAACATAAAGGAATCACTAATATAATAGTAAGAAACAACATGATGATACCTCTTCATCTTTTACGGATATGGTACAGAAGTTCTCTTTAATCCCCTGCAATTCTTTTTTACTCTCTTGCATCTCCATTTCATTTTGGAAAGTCAAACATTCCCTTTAAAAGATCATAAAATAAAGCAAGTTACTTCTTTGTGTTACTTCATATCTAAGACTGAAAGTCTTAGCAGTAGCTTTGATAGCCATATGTGTGGCAAAAGTTATTTTTTTCTAAATCCATGCTTTTCTAAGAAAGCAATTCCAAGGGATGCTGTACCAATCTATGTAATTAACTGAAATTTTTTTTCAAGAAATAGTACATTCTATGCAAAGAACCACTTAATATTGGGACCTGCCTTAAAAAAGTTACAGAAAAAAAAAAATTAACATTGTTCATCATCTCAACACGTAAGTCCTGTTATGTAAAAATGCTTTCTGCAAAAGCTGCAGACCTAATTTTCTTCTAACATGAAGTTTTTCTGCTATAGAAAAAATTTCAGTAATCTATAACATTGACATTATTTATCTTTTGTCACCTTTCATTTCTATTTTCAGGAATCATTCAGCACCGAAGAATGCAGAGTGAGCTCACTATTAATTAAAATGAAAATTAAAAGTATGTCCCCTGGTTTAACTGACAAACTTTTAAAATGCCAAGAAGTAAAACTCAGAAGTGAGGCTACTGCTTGCCTTGTAAAGCAAGGATACGAGCAGAACAGGGATGAAGATTTTTCAGGTAGAAAGAAAACCATTCATCAGGCTTGCCCCTTGTGGCCATTACAGGCACTAAATCCATGACTTTTTAGGGGTGTAGCTTCCTCATCCGTCCCTGACACCGCTGTTTTCCTGGAGGAATATTTTAGACTGAAGAGTATAAATTGTTCCATGCCTAGCCTTGGGATGCTCACTGAATTTTATTTTAAGTAGAAGTCTGTCTAATTTTATCTCTTTGTCTAAATGCATCTCCTGGTGTGCTGCACTAGGAGATGTGGACTCCCACCTTGAGAAGGCTGGTGGCTTTGCTAGTAAACTGCGGATCAGCAGGTCAGAGCTATGTCTGTAAAGGTTCACACTAGCATTTTTTTCTCCTGTGACTGGTATTTCTGAAAGGCATTGCAGGAGTTGGATCATCTTCTCTTCGCTGGATATTTACAGTACTCACATGTGCACACAGTCTTATGTCCAAGACTCACTGCGAGATCACAGCTCATGTTTGAAGAAACAGGCAAACAACCCCACTCCTCCCTGTTCTGTTGCTATATAGGTACAGTTAAATCAGTTAAAATCTGCTTTGCCTTGCTTGTGAATCATGCAATCCTATCAAGTGCGAAGGAAGCTATACAAGTCATCCAGACATGGAGTAAACCAGCACAAAATTTAGCCAGACTTTATGAATGTATGTATATAGATAAATATGTTTACAAAATACTAGGCACATTCTGAATGTAACTGATACCTGTTTTAATGTACCAGTTTGTTCAAATTCCCGACATAAGACATCATTCAATTAAATTCAATCAACCTAGCAATGTGAAAATGAGCAAAAACATAAGAATAATTAATATTTGAACCTGAAGAAATACAATTCAGCAGGGTAAGAGCACGGACTTACTGACAGCACGACTGAGAGGAGAGAAAGAAGGAACATGGAAGCATGTGTAAAATCCTGGTCCAACTAAATTTAGCGGCATTTTACTGGTAGGGCATCATTCAGTTGAGGGAGGACCCTTAAAGATGGACATTTTTTCAGTAATCCAAAACTAAAATCCTGAGCACATATCACACTTACAGAATGTATAAATGACGTAATTTAATTAATCCACTTTTCTTAAATAATGCATATAAATTTCATCCTACTCATTTTTTAAGAAGAAAAGGTGAAGTCTTTACCTGTTGCAAATATAAATTAGTTAAAAATTTAACATACAACAGAAGATGTTAAAATGTTAATGGCATTACACACAGACTATTATTTATGTTTAATACTATACAACAATTTGTAGATACCTGAAAATATTATCTTCTGTTAAATTCTGTCCTTCAGAATCTAAAAGGGGATCTTTCACTAAAAAAAACTGTAGTCTGCTCAGAAGTACAGATGAAGTAGGCAGTTTTTTACGAAAATTTTCAAGATTATCAATAAAAACAAGTTCCTCTTCCATACATAAATCTGAAGTAAAATAGGAAAAAAATACATTAACAAACAATATAAACATAATAAGAATTATCAAAATAAAGAGAATTGTTGAGCAACTGTTGGAATGCTATAAATGTCAGCAAAACAATAACTACTTTTTATTTTAAGTATTTTAGGAATTTTAAGCTTTAAATGCGACAAAGTCTAGACTTCCAATGGTTCATGTGATAAGCTTTGGTTTTCTTTTGCTTTTTCTTTTGTCTTATATAACACCTGTTACAAAGAAAAGGTATGTTCTTTTCATTCCCTTGTTTATATTGTAAAGTATGATAAACGAACTTTTGAGGTACGTTTTGGCTAAGAAACTTAGCTGAGTGCAATTTTTAATGTAGAAATGAGGCAGTCTCTCCATACACATCTAAACCTAAATGCAGATTCTCTAATTTTGAAGCAACAAAAAATTCATTTACAAAACGAGCAGACAAAAAATATAGGATACAAATTATTATGATTTCAAGAAAGATGACATTATGGACCTTAATTTCTTTTGAATTTAGACTGCTACTGTCCATGAGACAGAACTGATACAGTAATCACAACTCTATTTGATGCAATCCTTTATATTTGCAATATCATATACAAATATATATACACACACATATTATACATATATAATACATATAGAAGGGAAAGGGGAGTTTTTCGTTTTTCTTCTTTATTTTTTACCAACATGGAAGTCTCCTCATTCCCACATCCCCCTTTCACTCCCTGGATGACTCCCTATCTGTAATAACCCTTCTTTCCTCCCTAGTGGCTGGAAATGATAGATACTGGTTATGTTCCCTCCCCAAACTCTTTTATGCTGCTAACACAAACCGATCCCCTTAAAGAAATCTATCAGTTAAAAAATAAATGTCTTGTTACAAAATGCCTCTGTATAATGAGATGAACAGTTCAGGAGAGGCTACTAAAGCTTCTAGTAGCCTATAAAGCTTGAAGTACCTCAATAAAAAAATTCACATCTTTTCTGATACAATTTACAAAATCCCTGATTTATTCTTCTTTCTTTTCTTCAAGCAACCAGGGAAACAAAGTAGGAAGCACCTCAATATTCAGGCAAATAGTGGTTGCAAAATTAGGTGCTAAAATCAGTCAGAAAATAAAGACTACTTCAATGACATAAACTTGATTATGCTGTCCTCAAATAAATTCTCATTTAATTTTTCTTAATTCAAAGAAAGCAGGATAACTCCTAATATCCTAACACTAAATCAGGTCATATAAGGCACAACTTTGCCCTTGATTTGCATTTATTATCCCAATTTAACTATAGTTTTTATTATTTTTTTATTATATTCATTTGTATTGTATCTTTTTATTATAAGTGGCTCTAGTACTTGAAGTGTATGAAAAAAGGAGGGTTTTTTCAATTAATCTCATTATTCTAATGTGATTCAAATATTTTAATTAGTGCACTTCTTTGTTAATTTTAACACAGTTAAAATTAACTCCCCACCTCAGGAAAATCTTACTCCCCACCTCAGGAAAGCATGCCTACACAAGAATGCACTTAAGCATTTACTGAAGTGCCCTCCTGAAGTGAAACAGATGCAATCACATACCTAACTATTTTCCTAACACATAATTTTACAACTGGAGCAATACGTAGAGTTTGAAATTCACAAATGCCAGTGTTTGAAATCCGTATAAAACTGAACTGAGTTGCCACTTTGTGATTTTAGGAAGAGCAGTTCCGCATTTTTTAATATGCTTATTTTTCAGAATTGTAACTTGAATGCAGTATCATCACTTTCTTAGATTCAGTAATTTCTGATCATCGAAGCTCTTAAGGAAAGAACTTTAATGGGCTTAAGCATGTGCTCAAGTACTTTATCAATCAGGGAGCATATATTCAGTTCATGTTTGAACGGGGATTTCACTGCCAGTGCTATCATGTGCTAGTGTAAAGTTAGTGCTCTTCAGCTCAATGGTACAAAGATGGTTGTCATTCCACTGCGACCTCTTTCTCGTAACAGACAGCCTATGCAAAAGAAAGGCTATTAACAGCATGCTAAATATTGAAAACTTCTTTGCAATCTAATATAGATGTAATGTAATTGGGAAGAAGACTAGAACTCTACAGTTACTGACTGAACCAAATTAAGTTTTTAGCTTTTCCATTCAGTGTGCTTTGTATTTCACAGGTTTAAACTTTCTTACTGTTTTCCACTGCTATAGTCCAGTAATAACTTACTAGCTACATTTTAAATGTTTGCATAACCTATTACGCTAAACTTCACAACCTTATTGGAAACTTTTTTGCTTTAAACAAGAACCTTCAAATACTACAGCTCTTAGTAAGTATTATATGCATTATTTCTTACATTACACCTTTAAAAAGTGAAATGACTGAAGAAATTGATTTTGTTCTCTGAAAGGAAGAACAGGGTTACATTAATAGAAATTACTGAAACATTTTAATATGCACAAACTGGTAGAAAAAAACCTGCTGCAATAATAAAACAAGCTATTTAGAATTCAAATATAACCTTCCTCTATCGGAAAAACAGATTTTAAATGATCATTCCAAATCCTATATCGTGTTCTTTCTTATTTTTTTTTCAATACAAGTTAGATAATTATGACATATCACCCATAATATTCCACTTAATATTCTTATAATTTTTACCTATCAGTAAATTCCATGTTTTTGCACTCTCTGTATGTATCTTCAAGCCTTTAGTGAAATCCAGTCAGTTTTGTGCTGTTAGCAGACTAGCTGGCCTTAATTAGCAGGTTCTCAATGACACAAAATAGCTTGCATATCTTTCAGAATGGCAGCTTTTAAAAATGTTAGAATTAATACTTCCCTCAAAAGTCAACAAACTTTTGCTAACTTTTCCTTCTTTAATGCAAACAGAAACTTAGAAAAAGGGTTGGCAGTAACACATCGGTTACATTGAAAGATAATTATTGATCTGCTAATTCAATAAACCAGTCACCAGAATAGTGAATAATTTAATGTTCTCCCATTAAAAAAAAAAAATCCAGTCTCTTTAGCTTGCCTATTTATGTTTGTTTAAGCGCAATATTAATCTGTAACTTCAAAAAATACAAAATGTTTCATGAAATGTATATTTTCTTTTTCTTTCAGAGACTCCTGTCCATGGAAATTTAGCTCTCTTGATTGTTCCTAAGAAAGTAATAGCTAAGACATGGGAAAGCATCTGAATTATTTTATTCTCTTTGTAAGCACACAATATATAGAGCTTTATTAATTATTGAAACCTTCTGCCATATGCCACCTAACTTTGAAAAAAAAATATCAGGTAATTACTTAATCAGATGAATTAAGATTATCGCCTTTCAATTATTAACTGTAATACACTTGCATTGTTGATACTATGTTCCCAGTAAATGTTATCTTGTACAATATTGTATCAAGAACCACCTGCCGCCTCTGTGTGACTGTGGAAAAAAGCTTTTAGTAAATGATTACATTACTTTCCTTTTCTAAGGTAATATAATTGACAAATATAGAAAAAAACCCATATTGAAAAAATAAACCTGATAGAATAAAAAAATCATAATACAGTTGAATCAAACACTTTCTCAACATTTTGCTTTCTGTGATCAGAATTCATTATTATCTATTAGGGCGCTACTAATCATAAAATTTCAGAAAACACATAGGAAGACTACCCAATTTGAACTATCTTCACCTCAGCAACAAAGCAGAAACTGCTTCCTTCTTTCCCTCCTTGACACGGTAAAAGAACATGCCACAGGGATGTAGTTTTATTGAGGTACAAAGGTTCATCAGCATTTTGATCAACGCCTGATAAGATCTTCTTATTATGATACTTTTTGTCACCTTCTGCCATATATTTGATCAGCCTGAAACTTCTTTTGGCTTGCACCTATCTTGAGCTGCTAAGAGAAGCCCTGCTTCTCCAGGGAATCTTAAATGGTTATAACTTCAGCAATTGCAAAGGCTGTGATTGCCCAATGATCTCTTCAACATCTATGGATCATGCACAAAAAATATGGAAGTTAACAAGCAGACTCCACAAAAAGTTAGAAAACAGTGAATTAAACATTTTACCTTGCCATTGTTCTTTAAATTCAGTGGCATAGTCAGTCTTCAAATATTTGTCTTGGGTGGATTCTTCCTTAAAAACATTCTTCATAAGTAAAAACTGTCCTTCTATATCAGTCTGAGAGCTGGGATTTGAACTTGGAATAACTTCTATTAATTCATTACTAATATGGAACTCTACAGAAGAGATAGGTTTCCTAAAAAGCAGAAGAAAATATCTGATACTTAAGTTGTTGTAAAAGCACTGTCATAACTTCCCTGTCCGCTCAGTGAATCAAAAGATTCACTGAGAATCAAGGCACTCAAAAAGATACTCTAAGAACTTTGATAATCACCGTATTCACTGAAGAAGATCGGAAATTACAGACTTGTTATCACTGTTCACTAGGTCCACAGTCAAACTATGTGTTTAATTCTTCCCCGCAAAAAAGCCCTTTAAGTTTACGCCCAGCATTAAATTGAACAAAAGGATAATGGCCAGAAAAAAGCATCAAACCGATTGATGTCAGAACATCTGTGACAAAAATTTGCTGCTGGGTTAAATGCATAGTCACGTTTTAAAAATCATGCAGAAATTGCAAGTAACTGCAACAGGGAAAAGACAGCATTTTCCTGTCACTTTTCATACTAATCTCAATATTACTATTATTTGTCAGGAAGAAAAACCTGCTTGCCAAATAAACAGCAAAATCATTTGACTACAGAAAAAAAAAATCATAGTCCTGAGCTAATTATGCATCTGGACAAAATATTTGTAATTGCTAATCAAAATATGGTCTTGTTAATACTATGTTATCCATATAAAGTGACTGGAACAATAAACTGACTCTTACTGATGAGTGTTGACATTTCTGAAGAACCCAAATTTTCTGCTCATCTATACTTACTGAACTTAATATTCTAATTTCAAATATTCTAATTTCAGACAACTGATTTCTCAACTGTGCATCTTACTGATTTATTCAGTTTTTTAATAATCCTTGCATTACACAATCTTGCTATTTGCTAGCCATCTGGAGGTAAATCTTATAAATGGAATCAGTATATGAGTGCACCTCTGAATTTCGGTATAGACCTTCATGTTTAGGCAGGAACAGTGAGGAATCTCTACTACACGTCTTAAAAAAAACCCAACTATTTTACAACATTTTTGAGTATGGCTCAAAAGTTAATTTTGAAACTACAAGTAGTATAGTTCACAAGCAATAACTATGCAGTATTGATAATAATTAATGTCCAAACTTTAACATGGCATAAGCCTTTGAAAATCCATGGACCTTAGAACACTGTGCCAAGTTACATGTGGGCCAACTTCACTGAAATCAACGGGTTTCCCTATAGTTTTATAGATATATTATGCCTAAGTGAGTTGCTGATTTGAGACTACATGGACCAGCTTTTTCCAGAGTCAAGCCCCTAGTAAGGCTGTTCTGGAAAATGGTAAATATTTCGAATGACAGGCTACTCTAAGTATGGAAACATATGTGTCCTGGTTTCGGCTGGGATAGAGTTAATTTTCTTTACCTTTTCTCCTTGGAGAGCCATTCTATGGGGGAGACAGCAGGGGGACACTTTCCCCTGCTCCTTCACCTTCCCCTTCCCCTCCAGGCTAGTTACAACAGCTCCTGAGAATTTTTAATATCCTTGGGATGTTCAAACCAGCATGGTCCTATTGCTATGTCTTCTCAATGTGGTTCAGCTCGTATTTAAAGTTAAACAACTATTTAAGAATACCACCCAGAGATCTGCCCCGAGGCTGGATAGTACCCTGAGCAAGTACCTAGGGCAGTGGGCACCTCCAATGTTTTGGAACTTCAGCCATGAACAAGTGTAGAATCCTGAAAAACTAGTAGAATATTTGGAAGAAGTCTGCTGTCACCCTGGCAATTCCAGAGAGACACAAATCACTGCAACATGCTGGGGCCTGGCCCATGCCTACCAAGCCCTGTTCAACACTATTCAGTACCCTCAAGGGGAAGAGAAGGTCTCTGGATCTGATGACAAAGCGTCAGGCACTGCAGCTACTCCAACCCTTGCAAAAGGCCCTGCGGCTCAACCAAAGAACCAACCTGTGCTGGTATCAATCGCCCCTATACACAAGAAGAAATGTTGGAAGCAAAAGTCAGCTCGTTTAGTAAGGGAAGAAACTCTTCTCCTTCTACGGGAAGAAGTGGATGAGGCAGACTAGTCTGAAGCAGGGCCATCACAAGAAGAGGAGGAGGAAGAGGCAGAACTCATAAACAAGGCGGTAACCACCCGATCCCTGTCCCTGAATGAGCTGAAAGATATGCAGAAAGATTTCAGCCATCATCCAGGCGAGCACATTGTCACCTGGCTGCTCCGACGCTGGGATAATGGGGCCAGTAGCCTGGAATTGGAGGGTAGGAAAGACAAGCAGCTGGGATCCCTTTCTCGGGAAGGGGGCATTGAGAAAGCGATTGGAAAAGGGGCACAAGCCCTCAGCCTCTGAAGGCAACTCCTGTCAGGCGTGAAGGAATGACATCACTTCAAGGAAGATGTTATATGTCAGCCAGGCAAGTGGACCACCGTGGAGAGGGGGATCCAGTACCTGAGGGAATTAGCCATGCTGGAGGTGATTTATGGTGACCTGGACAACGAGCAGTTATTCAAAGATCCAGATGAAGTCAAGTGCACTTGACCCATGCGGTGGAAGTTTGTACGGAGCACACCATCGTCATATGCCAACTCATTAGCAGTAATGAATTGGAAAGATGGAGAGGAACAAACAGTGGATGAATTGGCTGGCCAACTTCAGCAATACAAAAAAAGTATCTCTTCCTCCCTATGGGCCTGCATCTCAGCTGTGGAGAAACTGTCCTGACAGGTCCAGTAACTCAAAGAGAATATGTCCTACTCCGCACCTGTACGGACCAGTATCAGCCATTAGGAGTAAGCATCCCTCTGCTGAAGAGAAAGGATATAAAGGGTACACAGCATGGGCCACCCTGTGGTTTTTTCTGCGTGACCACGGAGGGGACATGAGGAAGTGGAATGGAAAATCTACCTCGACCCTAGAGGCACGGGTACATGAGTTGCAAGGAAAAACAATCACAAAAGGGGATTCTTCCAGGAAAACTGCTGCTCCAGTTTCCAGTGAGCAGTTCCCCAGACAGAGTAGAAGGGCTGATCTTACTTCTGATCTTAATAA
>NW_008825208.1:6020606-6025951 GCF_000699105.1 Pygoscelis adeliae
CTGTTGGCATAGCTGCCGTGGAGACGGAAGGAATTAAACAGCTGTCCACCTTGCCTGGTCTCTCAGAGGACCCCTCTGTTGTGGGGTTGCTGAGAGTTGAGGAACAACAGGTGCCAATCGCTACCACAACAGTGCACCGGTGGCAATATCGCACCAGCCGAGACTCCCTGATTCCCATCCATAAGCTGATTCGTCGACTGGAGAGCCAAGGAGTGATCAGCAAGACTCGTTCACCCTTTAACAGTCCCATATGGCCAGTGCGAAAGTCTAATGGAGAGTGGAGACTGACAGTAGATTACTGTGGCCTGAACGAAGTCACGCCACTGCTGAATGCTGCCGTGCCGGACATGCTAGAACTTCAATACGAACTGGAGTCAAAGGCAGCCAAGTGGTATGCCACAGTTGATATTGCTAATGCGTTTTTCTCAATCCCTTTGGCAGCAGAGCGTAGGCCACAGTTTGCTGTACTGGAGGGGCGTCCAGTACAGCTGGAACCGACTGCCCCAGGGGTGGAAACACAGCCCCACCATTTGCCATGGACTGATTCTGACTGCACTGGAACAGGGTGGAGCTCCAGAACACCTGCAGTACATCGATGACATCGTCATATGGGGCAACACAGCAGAAGAAGTTTTTGAGAAAGGGAAGAAAATAGTCCAAATCCTTCTGAAGGACAGTTTTGCCATAAAACAAAGTAAAGTCAAGGGACGTGCATTTTTTATGAATAAAATGGCAAGATGGATGCCGTCAGATGCCAACGGATGTGATCAACAAAATAACAGCCACGTCTCCACCAACTAACAAAAAGGAAACACAAGCTTTCTTAGGCATTGTGGGTTTTTGGAGAATATGTATTCCAAATTACAGCCTAATTGTAAGCCCTCTCTAGCAAGTGACCCGGAATAACAATTTCAAATGGGGCCCTGAGCAACGACAAGCCTTTGAAGAAATTAAACCCGTTCAAGTCATATAGCTATGTTTGTACAGTGTTTTGAACACAGAAGGCGCTATATTAATGTATTTAGCTTCAATTGGATCTTTACAATACTTTTAGCAGTATCTTTGAAATATGGAGAGTTGAGTCCCATCATCAAAATAAGCATGGCAATTAAGTGCATGTACTAAAGCTAGTAAGGGGCTTTATCCAATTAAGTCATTTGGCAGTTTCTAGGAATTATAGACTCACTTCCTTGTCTCCTTTCCTGCCAGGTGTCCTCTCACCTTTGCCTAGGCAGTCTCTGTCTTCTCAGTGTTTTTCTCCCACTCAGTGTTTTTCTCCCACTTGTTTCTTGTCCTCTTTTTGTTTCTCAGCCTCTCCAAGGAGTTATTAGGCTCCCTGGCACTTTGAAACAGTTTTCCCTAATGTATCAGTCCCCTTCACTGACCTCTTTGATCAGTCATTCACACTTATACTCCTCACTGGCTTACATGAAGAACTTTTAACAAAAAAATCACAAACCCAAAAAACCCAAGTTGACAGGCTTATGTCAAAATATCACCTCTCCTAATCTAGTTACCTACATTTTTAGACACACAGAAAAGCATAAGAAATGTACACACAGCCTCTATTTAGTAGTAAAAAAATGTGCATACTGTTAAAACAGAACAAAGTCATCTTCTGAGCAGAGTCTTAGAATAGAATATATTGAATCTTATGATAAGCAATGCAAAGATACTGAACTCAATTATAACCATATTACATATCAGCACATCTGGGACATACTTTGATAATTATTATGCCAAACAATAAGTAAGTCTAGAATCTTTTAACTAGACAGTTATACTTTTTTTATACAACACCAGGAATACAGTTCTCCTGTGAGCCATACTCAGCAGTGAACAGTGCACTCCAGACAAAATGCCTACCATTGGTTTAAATGACAACAGCAGAACATTTTAGTGTTTGTTTCTAACCAGTTTTGGAAAGATTATAACATCTTGCTTATTCCCTGTCATCTGTCGTTTTGACTATTAGAAAGAAATTAGTGTTATCTATAAATTTACTTGTCACACTATTCACTCCCTGTTCCTTACTAACAGTAAATCTACTGAAAAACATTTACTGTAGGTCAAGCTTTAAATTTCTAAAATAAACCACCATATTTACCACTCATTCCTATCTCTTTTTTGTGTGTGTCTTGCTTTGCAAATACATGGCAGTATATTATGTTCCCCACCAGGAATACTTACAAGGACTTGTGATGAATTATGTGTATTAATACTGCTTAGTCCTACTCACAGGGAAACTACTATCCTAAAATAGCTGAGTTACTTAGAGTCTCTTTACTTACCTTAAATAGAATGCAAAGCACTTGAGGAACCTGAAGCACAAACACATCCTTTCCTCCTAAGTTTAACTCCTTGCTCCTTATTTCCTAGTCTCACTCCACTTAATTTTTCACTGGTACACAGCCTAAGCCCACTTCATTTTGAAATACATTAAGTGAAATAATCTCAAATTTTCTGTAACTGGAGTCTAATACCTGCACTGATTTCCTCAGATTTATCTAGATGTTATGACTAACTTCAGTGCTAAAACAACAGGTAAAAGTAAATGCTGTTTGGTCTAATAAACTTCTTCATTCTTCGCATTTAATATCCCTTGAGATGGCATCTAACTGACTCTTGAATTGCTCACTGTTGATATCTAAACCACACTGTGTCTATATAACAACTTCTTTGGGATTTTCTTTTTCTGTTACTGTTATTAGTCTAGACAATGTCTTGGCTGATATCTTTGCATGGGTTTTGCAGCATCCTCATAACATTTATGACTCTCTGACGGTGCAAAGATTATTATATTACATATAATAGTCTTATTTTTTCCTGAAGATGCAGAATGTAATTTCAATTGTTCTTCAGTGCAGCTTTCAGCATTAATCTAAACCTATACTTCAAGCTCATTCTAAGGCTTAAGTGCTTAATTCATTACAAAATGAATTTCAGATGCAATTCATTTTGTCATTACCTTTTTGTCATAAAATCTCAAAATCTATAATTTTCTTTAAAAATGCACTGGTGTACTGGTTACATTGATAGGTGCTGGACTGAATTAAAATCTGAAAGTATAATCAAATGCTTCCAGTTGACAGGATCACAGAATCACAAAACGGGTGTGGTTGGAAGGGACATCTGGAGGTTATCTACTCCAACCCCAGTTAAGCTATTCAAATGCAAGTCTCCAAAATAACATTTCCAGGTTGCTCTTGGCAACCTAAACAAGTAAGTACATTTTTTTTACTTTGATTTTGCTATTTTTACAGCACAATAAAATTTCTGCATCTGTGCAAAACTGTTCTTTTCTTTAATATTATTTAATTTTTTTTAATTTTCCATTTTTTATGTTCAGCAGTAAAAAGCAACCCAGCTTTCACATAATGTGCATTCTTTATAATGCAAATGTTAGGGGAGAGTTACGGCTTCAGGTTCAAACTTTTAAAAGTACTCAGACATTTCTTCACTTAGTACTGCAAGCCTGAGGACAAGATGCACAGGAGGGCCTATACAGCTAGAAGTTAGCCACTTCAACATCTGTTAGTTATCTGAACCTGACAGAGACGTGAAATGACAAGAGGAGAATGGCTGTTAGCCTATAGAGTGCATTTCCCATCAATCCAAGAGGGGAATGCAAGCATCACAAGGAAACACATTCAATTCTCCTACAAAGCCTTATAAAATATTTGTCTCACTATTGTGTTCAGAAGGTAAAGACTAGTACTATGGATCCAAAGGACCAAAGCTGAGAACATTTACAAGTTATTTGTTGCTTTTCTTTTCTTTTTCAAAAAAGAAAAGGGAAAGTTGTATTAAAAATCCCCATCAAAATAACGTTGAAAGTTACAAAGGAAGCCACCGAAATGTTACAAAACTTTTAACTGGACTTTGACCTGTTTAAAAACTGACACTATGTTATGCCCTATTGGGTACTGTGTTTGGTAAAGCTGTGATCATAAACAATTATTTTTTTTTTTTCAAATCTTCTGGTTGACTAAGTAATGAAAATTGTCCAATGCTATTATCTTCTCTATTGAGCATATGGCTGTAGGCCATTTAACAAAACCCAAGTTGAATACAAATCCACTATCTTTGATATTTCTAGTAGCGTTGTGACAAAAACAGAAAATGAACTCAATATTCACAAGATTCCAATAAAAATGGTAATATTATAATCTACATTCTCTAGAACAAAACCAAGATGCTCATGCTGGGTGCCAATCTAAGACTCATAGTCAAACTCATAGTCTTTCAAAGTATTTAGAATTTTTCCATGTTAAAGCACTAGTAGTCTCCAATCAACTTCAGTTATGAGCACTCATCTTCTTTAGGTCTGTCAGAAAATAAAAGGAGCACATTCGGTGGATAACTGCAGAGTTTTTGGTTCAAATGACTTACCCAAAATCACACAGGAGTTTTGACAAAGCCAAAACCAGAATCAGTTCCCCAGGCAGCGTTCAACTTCCTTAACCAAGCTCCAGGAATTACATAATACTAGGAAAACACGTGACTATTAACTAATGATCAAAGAATTACACAGAACACCAAGAGAGTTAACTGTCCTTTTAAATTAAGGGTAAAGACTTCTTTTTCCAAAAACCTCCCATTATGTGCTTTTTATTCTAGTTTTCTTCTCCTGCAGTAACTGTGTTTTTGAAGAGCTATACATTTCCTTTTTGTGCAGTACCACTTCTACAGGAAAAGCACCTCCCCATTGCTACAACAGAGGCGGAATTTCACAGACAGCCACATCATTCTCTGCACAGCCTTGATCCACTCTATGAGCATGATCATTTCTGTACCATGAATGAGCCGAGGGTTATGCCAAAAAAATAGTATGTAGCAATGCAATTAAAGACTGTATCATAGTGAAATCACAGAAGAGTGCCACTGTAAGGTACTGACAAGCCTGGTGCTGGCATCTTCTGTACATGATTACTTAATTCTCCAACCACAAGTTTTGCAGAAGAATGGGTGGTTGCAAAGGCAAGGACCAGCAGGAGGAAGAGACTTCCCCCAAAGCCTGAGGTGCCCTTGAAGAACCGCTTCACCGTTCTGCAGGCCAAAGAGGAAAGTCCTGTCACACTGGGAGAAGTGCTGGGGCTGAGTAATGCAGCCCCATCTGCCCCCCGTATAACAACCAGCACCACTAAGAAAAGGCAACGGGTGATAGTAGTAGGCGACTCTCTTCTGAGAGGTATGGAGGCACCCATTTGCCAACCGGACGCACTCTCTGGAGAGGTGTGCTGCTTACTGGGGGCTCGCATCAGGGATATCACCGAGAGGCTTCCAAGCCTCGTACAGTCCGCTGACTATTATCCGCAGTTGGCAGATGACACCCAGCTGAGGGG
>NW_008825208.1:6029360-6036671 GCF_000699105.1 Pygoscelis adeliae
GATGACCTTTAGAGGTCCCTTCTAACCCAAACTATTCTATGATTCTATGATTCTAAGATTTCTTCACAACTATTTTTTTATGCAGATTTGAAGATAACGTAGATTTTAGACTGGCCTGTAAAAGCAGAAATGTAATTCCTCTATTTCTTTCACACTGATGATTGAGAGCAGAAATATGCACAATTTACTGGTTTCACAGAACCATAATTTTCTTTCATGTCTTGTGTATGCTGTAAAGGCTGTGTTGCAAACCTATTTTTAAAATGAACTTTTCATTTTGAAATGAATTTGAAAATTTCAGAGTTCATTTGATACATTTTGACTTTATGTATATAATTTTAAAAGAAATTCATCTATCTTCCATTGCTATAATGCAAGTTTGACTTTTTATAGCTACCTTTTACACCTTTTCAAAGATTTATAAATACCCTTCTTTGAATAGCTTCATCTACAGTTACAAGAGATAACTGTCTTAGAGAGGGAAGGGGGAAAAATGTCCTCATGGTTTATTTTCATGTTCATGCACAGATTTCAGAGACTTTCTCCAACGTCACAAATAGATTACAGAACCATTACAAAAATGAGATAAAGAAACAGAGAACTACTTAAAAACACAGTACTACTTTTAGTGAAAAAGCCATCTTTAAGCTACCTGCTAGTCTACAGCTCCAGCACACTGTACTCTTGCTAGTGTCAGAAAACATTTCCATATTGTTATCATCATTAGCTTATGATTCACAAAGTACCTGAATGATATCAAAGGAATCATATATGTTTTTAACTTAAGGGTACTGACTTTTCCAGGAAATCCTCCACAGATAAACTTCTCTTCCATTGATCCAATACCGAAATAGCAATCATGTTCTGTGTTGAAGTAACTGAGGCAAAAAGAAAGAAAAAGAATCACACAGCAAATATTAAAATCAATTTCTATTTTTATGTATTGATCAAATCATTGCAGAGGCTAACCAAACTTTACACAGGATGTACAGAAGAAAGAATGTTTTTAGTTTCCATTAGCGAAAGTAAATTCCAATACACCAGAAAGATGCAAATAGTTTTATATGTATGTTTACCTGTGTTTGGAAATCCCCAGTTTTTTCCACATCTCAAAACCTCAGCATCGTCTTTCAAACCTCTCCCAACTAATCAGATTTAGTATTTTACTTATCTCTGATCATTGCTTTTCTTCCATAACCACATGTCCAGACAGAAAGTTTTCCAGAGATCTCTACAAGCTAATCAAATATCACCCTCATTTATTGTGCCGTACACAAATAAATATCCATTACCCATCTGTTTCTACTTAGGCAATGAACACATTCTACCTTCAAAATCTGAACTGACATATTGCTACTTCTGGAAATAATTTAATTTTTTTACCAGACATCGTATTATGCACAAACACAAGCTTTACCTTTAATGCACAGTAAATCTAAATTAAAACTTAAGGACTATACAACCTACTTCTAGTCCATGGCTTCCTATACTTATCATCAGCAAAGAGTCCAGTGAGATGATACTTTTCGTCTTGGTGTAAACAGGGAGGAAAGCAAAGTGATAATCTCCAGATGGAAAACTTCTGCCTTGCCATGCTCTGCACAAAAAAGGGCATGTGATAAAATGATGAGAGAGACAGTTCCATTTCTTTTCTTTTTGTGCACTACCTCTTCAAACAGTCCTGCTGTTTTCAGGTGTTTTCTACTTAAACATGATATTTTATATTTAAACTTTATTTTTTTGCAAAGCTGGCACAGTCCAAATTAAGAGAAGATATTAATATTTACCTGACCTGATATTTAAGTTTTAATCTACACTTCTGCATATGCAAAACTGCATATATGCTTCGCTACATTTACCTAAACTTTGTATATGCAATTACAAGTGCTTATCTGAATACTTGCATTGGTCTTCTGAACTGACACGTGTATAAGCTGACCAGAAACAATTTAAAATCATTCCTACTACTGCTTTTTTAAGTGCTCATAATATTCTAAAGCCTCTCAACTTTCATGTGCCATTATAAGCTAACAAAAGCCCTTTAGAAATCCTTTTATCTTCAATGAAAACAACAGAGTAGCATGGCAGTAATCAACTGAATTCTAGAATTAAATAGTCAACGTGGCAACTTCAGTAACTCTTCACTGAAGACCACCTTCAATAAACTATCTAACAGTTCTTTCGTCACAAAAGCCCACATGCAGTACTGTATAAATAGCACAGAACCACAGAATAAACAATGAGTTCAGGAAGCAGAGAAAAATTATTCTTACACAGGGTTTTAGATTTATCAAGTTTATAGCTTAGAAAGAAGTTGTCCTCAAAAATTCTGGGGTGTAAAAGGCATATTGGAAAAGGCAACTAGCTACAGAAATGTGGGAGAACATAATGAATGACAGTAGAAACTTCTCTCTAGTTCTAAGTCCATCGCCTGACTTCAGCTCTGTTGCTTCAGGTCCTAGAAATGTCCACCCATTTCAGCATATGCTGTCAGGCCAGTTATAGCCTGTACCGTTAGAGATCTCAGGTCACAAACTAGAAATAGTTCACTGACTTGGATTGCTACCAGAACAACAGTGCTGCTGGTGCACTTGTCAAACCTTCCTGTATAGGCGAGAGAAAATGAAAAAAAAAAAAAAAAGAAAAGAAAAAAAAAAGACGACATGGGACGTAATGTGAACAAACACAGTCACTTCTGTGAAAGGTCACCATTACAGATCCTTCTTCCATTTCAGTTTAAGCCTTTGTGGGATAGTTACAATTCTGTAAATGCCAGTTAATTTTAACAAAAAAGGCAAAAACTACTGCCATCATAGCACCTTTTCTTTAGAAGGCTCTTGTAAAAAATTGATAAACACCATCCTAATCCAATGCTTTCCCTCTTGCCTAAGTCAAAGCATGACGTCTCCTTTACAAATTCTGAACAAAGGCGGTAGAAACGGACAACTACAGGCAACTGCACCTAGGTCTTCTACATGTTACTGGCCATACATCAGTTTGAGTAATCTGTATTGAAGTTACTGCTAAAACAACTGCATTTATCATAAAATAAAGTACAGCTAGTGAAGTTCCTGGTAGAGATCACAGGAACAAAAAGAGCTGATGATAACCTTTTTCTTCATTAAAACAAGCTGTAAGGTTGTGACCTAACAGCTCTCAAAGTACTCTTAGGTTACAGAAGAATGACTTGATGGAGTTTAAGTAGAAACTACTGAACAAGTAAGTACAAGCAATAATATGACAGAGATTGGAATGAAATTTTAAACACCAGTATGTAGTTTTACTGAGGCTAACTTTAGCTTAATAGATAAAATTGTTTTCAATCACTGACATTGGTAAAGTGGGACAAATATGTCCTAGGGTGATCGTCACAGATAATGGCCTTAAAACAGGAAAATTGTGCATTTTACAGAACTTTTAAAATGAATTTGTTCTAAATGCACAGGTTAAGCTGAATTATATCACTTTACAAAGTCTGCTAATACATAGCCTCTCTTGCCTTTCTCAAATATATAAAAGTGTTTTTCAAGGCCATTATTAATGGCTATGGTATTTAATCAATGCATGTTTACCCCTGTTTCTCAAGGAAACGTAAAGGTCTCTGCAAATTTCTCTTCTAACTGAAAGATATTATGTGCATTTTTATAGTTCCATACAGCTTGCATATATTGTCAGTTTATAACATAAGAGAATGTTGAACTTCTAAGATGACTTTGTAATCACACCTACAACACTCAGTAGCATGAGGAATCTAACTCTCGTGTCTTTAATGGCTGAAAAGGCTCCTTTCTTCAAAGATACATTTATACTGGGCAGCTGGAAAGACTGCATCTGGGGTTGATAAAAATGCATAACAAGTACATTAAGAGCAGGATTCCACATCCAGTTGAGCCAGATGTGTGCAGGAATCAGAGTTTGAGACACCTATTGAATTCCAGCATTTCCTAAGCATTGGAAACATTAGGTGAGTGCATTTGATACATCAGATGCCCGAAAAGTCAATTTAACTGTCATGTACTTCCTAGCAGGAGGGTAGAAGTTAGGCAAAAGAGTAGAACGAGAAGCTGCAGTTTTAGCACAGCATATTCCTCGCACAGTCAGGTCTGTAATACCTTTAAATGTGTGATCACATCCATTAACGCCTTCCAGTAGTATTACAGAGCAATGTTCACACTCTGTTCCAGAGCTGCCATTCAGCAGGTCACGAAACATTTCTCTTCTACCACTTTTCATTTGTCCTGCTTTCAGCACTGCCCTACTCCTCAAAATTCAGTCTAAAAAAGCCATGAATTGTAATTCCTCTCTTTTGCATGATAACCCACAACACGTTTGGATAACACACCTATTTTTTATTCACAGATTACACAGAAACATCTGAAGATCAAACTGAATGGAACTACTGTGAGAAGGTTTTTACACAAATATCAAATGACAGAGTGCATACTGTTGGAGTTACAATAGAAAAAGAAGTTCTGGTTGCTACAGTCTGAGAAAACAGTAGGCACATACACAGGTACTATATGGAACAATCCCTGCACTCTAAGGAAAGGGATGTGGACAACGTGTTTCATAACGTGGATCTCAGATTACCCACAAGTACTACTGCTGGACCACTTCCCAGGCTGCATTTCTCCAGTTATGTGCCAGGAGCACTT
This sequence comes from Pygoscelis adeliae, assembly GCF_000699105.1. NCBI lineage: Eukaryota > Metazoa > Chordata > Aves > Sphenisciformes > Spheniscidae > Pygoscelis > Pygoscelis adeliae. The sequence goes on from NW_008825208.1 coordinate 6,034,016, forward strand.
GTGTATGTACTTGCATTCTCCCTGAACTCTTGAAGGCATCGTGTCTCGCTACCTCATTCTTCTGCTCACATACCAGAAATGTCCCTTCTTGGCAAAGCACCACTCTGCCGGAGAAGTTTTTTATTTGGCTCACAGGTTTTCTTTGAAAATGTAAATAAGTAAAAACTCACAGTGTGCTTCAGTGATAAGCAGTTGGTAACATCACACAGATGTAGACAGGAAGGAAAAAACCACTTCATGGGGTTTCTATGTCTTAACTGATCAACATCTATAAAACCAAAATATTTATTGTAGGTGTGAGAAAACATCTGTTCTCCATGAATTTAATCTAAATCATTATAAAAACTCTTCCCTACCATCAGTAGGGAATACAGTGTTGTGTATCACTATCCTAATACATATTAAAGTCACTAGAAAATTGGATTCGTTCTCCAAAAAGGTAGTTAATAGAATTTTATGCATTAGAAGGCACAGTACACTCTCCAAAGAAAGCTCTAAGCAGGAAACTGGCTATAAAACACAATTATAAGTGCAAGAGACACTAAAAAAAATTTATGCTTTTCAGTTTTGGCAAAATTGTACTTTAATTTTTTATTAAAAAAACCCGTAAGCACTTCACTATGTTATCCCAGCAAGCACAGTACAACAACCTTACTGAAACAGAGTTGCTAAGAAAGTAGTTCTCTATATATTTTTTAATGTGCACTAAATCTTTTCTTCAGTTACTACTATATTTCTTTTAGAATATTAAGAGAAATAATAAAACTATACCTCATATAAATAGTCTGTTGAGTGATACTTTAAAGCTGCAAACATCTTGTTTTGTGATGTTTTCAACACTTCATTTGTCTAGAAGATATACAGAATATGGATTAGTTAAAAACTACCATGCAAAAATGTTGAAAGAGAAGGTTGAAATTTAGGTTCAATAAGAATAACTTCCTAAGTTCTGCTAGCACATGTACCTTGGACTGAATTTCCTACAGAAGGTGGCTACCCAAAGCATTCAGTATTATTCCTTTGGAAGGATGTAACAGACTAACTACAGGCCATGGACAATTGATTTTTATCCAAAGGAACTGGGCTTTTGGGTTTTTTTCTCTATGCATCTTGCTATTTGTTTCACAGAAAACCTTTCAAACCATTAAGTGAATGTAAGCAATACAAATTACCTGCCCTAAGCAATAATTTTGAGAGTTGAGCTGATTCAATTAATTTTTATGGATTCTAAATTAGCTTTTAAAGATAGCAGTTCAGCTAGCTAAACTATTAACGTTTCACTGCCTCATGTATTTATGAGGGGACTTTTTTTCTCTCCTTCAGTTTTACAAGGGAAAAGGTGATTGCATAGGCTAGTTGAGAGCAAGAGGTCCTGCTGGAACACCAGGCCTCTAAATTAGTGGACGCTTCTGGTGGGAACCAGGAGTGAGATGAAAACTATATAAGGACAGAGATACAGCGTGAGTGCAAAACAGGATATATTGTTGCTCAGGTGTGCATAAGGTAAGAGAATACTTGTTCTTAATTAAAATTAGGTAGGAGTCAAGGCTAAAGTAAGATAATTCTATCCAAAAAGTGTACAATGTAAATGAAATGTAAGCAACGTGAATTGTGGGGCCATAAGGGAAACTTGTGACACAAGGCTGTCTTCATATATGTACCAGTAGGTATCAGTAACATGATATTAGGCTAAAATTGCCTAGGTAACAGCATTGGGAATACCAAATTTGTGTATGAATGTAACAGAACTGGGACCAATAAGGAAAAAGTAATTAGGGGCTGGTTGCTTACTTGAGAGGAGTCTGGGCAGAAAAAAGGAAGTGCAGGGGAGGTAAAATGTGGGTTCAGGAGAAGAAACAGAGAATCAGGTATAAAATCAGATGGAGAACAACGTAGAGGGGAACCTTCTGATGGAAGGAGTGTGAATTGTTTGAGACAGTGGTGAACCCAACCAGTGGATCAAAAACGCTGGGGATGCCGTTTGTACAACCTACTGAACCCTCCATCAGGTCTATGTCCAACAAACTTGGTGTGAGAGGGTGGAACAAGAAGGGATCAGTTTGTGAGAAGGGATAGATTTGTACCTTAATACTAAGTGCAGCAGACAGGGAATAGAACTGCAACTTAATAGTATGATGTGTATCACTTATTAAGATTTCTTTATAGTAATATAACATGCATTCATACAAATAGTAAGCAATAGTAGAATTGCAACTATTACTACTAGTTTCTTAAGGGTGTGTCACTTAATCAGTAAACATCAAAACCATCTCAATCAGGTATGTTTCAAGTTTCCAATTTAAAATGGGAAGAGTGGGACTTAGAAACACTAGTCCGTCAGGATACAAGGAAATCCAAGCGTACTTAAAATCTTTTAAGTTTTTAACAAGAAGCCATAAAACCGAAGAAGAAAGAAAAACATGATCCTGCTTCATTCTCCAAGAACTCCAGGGAACACCACTTTAAGTGAAATACGTAGTGTGAGGTACTTCTGACAGCATCAAATGTATTTAAATTCGCAGTTTTCAAAACCAGTGAAGAACCCGCTGTGGCTACGTGGCGATATATGACGGAAACGGAGCGCAGTAAAGGCGTAAACTAACCTGGAGTTAAGCACCACGCTACCACACCCCCGCACGACCGCCGCCTTTACCTC
>NW_008825208.1:6036869-6043115 GCF_000699105.1 Pygoscelis adeliae
CAGCAGCCGCCGCGGAACTGCGAGGAGGCCGCGGATGAGGGGACTGCTTTCCTTTTAACTGCGAGCCCCGTCCCTGGCCTCTGAGGGTCCCCGGGCAGTCATGTTACCTCAGGGAATGGGCTACTGAGCCGGAGCTGCCGCAGGGGAGTCTGCAGAAAGTCCCTTAAAACTGACGGTGGGTGTTGCGATACTCAAATACCGCAGACGTTACAAGCAGCACCGCTAAGGGGTCTGAAGCAGGTAGCCCCTAATCGCTATAGAAAAGACAAATTCTCGGGAAGAGCAGATAGGAAAAGTTCCGTGATCTTCAAAGCAGAGCTGAAAATATTTTTAAAGCAGTAAATGCAATTAAGTAACTAAATTTCATCTTGTGTCACTGGTAGCATCTTGCATGGGAGAAGAAGCAAGAAAGAGAGAAGGTATGTAAAGCTTCTGCTAAACTTTCTGTCAGTTACCTTGGGAACAGAAATAGAACAAGGCCAGAATTTAATATCCAGAAATGCTTCCACTTCATATGCTCAGCAAGCATATGAAATGTCAGTTTCTACAAATAGCTGTCAACTTTTGGAAAAAGGCTTTTTTTTTTTTTTTGCTTTTAATTGACTGCCTACATTGCTCCCACAGCCCTCAGGCTGCTGCCTGTTGAAAAAATTGTTGTGTTTCTCAGCAGGCAGTTTAGCATTAGATTTCTGCTGTGGTCCAGGCTCTGACTAATACCTGGACTGACAGAAATTTCAAGAGTCTGAGAATGCTCCCTCTTCCCCCCCAGATTTTACACATGTCCTAGCTGCAGCTAGGCTCCAGATGCAGTTCTGCTTGCTGGATTGGCACCTTCTTACTGTGGTTGGCACCACAAAGCCATTACATTGCATGTCATGACCTCCTCCTTTTACCTTAGAAGTGGATACCCACAGAGGATGCATCAGAAGTGCAGAAATCTTTGGTAATGCTGCAGCAGGTGCATTCAGCCTGTTGCTACAATAGTCTTGGGAGTCTGGAAAACATGGCTCCTCCAAGAACTCCTTGCAGGTTGAGTCCCAGATGAGGATAGATTTCTGTGGGGAAAACAAAAGTTACACTTTTCACTCTAATTTTAAGAGCTCCGTTAGCTTTTGTACATCCCAGTGAGTGAAAAAGTTAAGTAAAAAGCATATGGACAGAAGCTGTCTTTACTGCTACAAAGTACTATTTTTTTTTTAACTGAGAGGATGGGTTTACCCCAGCATTAGCATAGAGTTTTTCCAAGCACAGGCATATTGCAAATGTTTCCCAGGCAGTTGTTCCTATGAAAAGTGCAAATGCAATACTTTATTGTTATCTCAGTATTTATATTTTTAAAATGTATTTCTGTTCTGCTCTCTAAGAAGTAAAAGACAAAATGTTGGGCCAAGTAGGCATAATAAACAAAATGCAGGAACTTCCAATTAAAGTATTTCAGAAGCACTCCTCTCCCAGTTCGAATATAGAGAAATTCATGTTTTTACCCCAAACCAGGAAACAACAGTATATTATAGAATCATCGAATAGTTTGGGTTGGAAGGGACCTCTAAAGGTCATCTAGTCCAACCCCCCTGCCATGGGCAGGGACATCTTCAACTAGATCAGGTTGCTCAGAGCCCCGTCCAACCTGACCTTCAATGTTTCCAGGGATGGGGCATCCACCACCTCTCTGGGCAACCTGTGCCAGTGTTTCACCACCCTCAGCGTAAAAAATGTCTTCCTTATATCTAGTCTAAATCTACCCCCCTTTAGTTTAAAGCCATTCCCCCTTGTCCTGTCGCAACAGGCCCTGCTAAAAAGTTTGCCATGATCTTTCTTAGAAGCCCCCTTTAAGTACTGATAGGCTGCAAGAAGGTCTCCCCAAAGCCTTCTTTTGTTCTAGGTTGTTCTAGGCTGAACAACCCCAACTGTCTCAGCCTTTCTTCATAGGAGAGGTGTTCCATCCCCCTGATCATTTTCGTGGCCCTCCTCTGGACCTGCTCCAACAGGTCCGTGTCTTATGCTGAGGGCCCCAGAGCTGGACGCAGTACTGCAGGTGGGGTCTCACCAGAGCAGAGTAGAGGGGCAGAATCCCCTCCCTCGACCTGCTGGCCACACTTCTTTGGATGCAGCCCAGGATACGACTAGCCTTCTGGGCTGCAAGCACACATTGCCAGCTTTTCATCCACCAGTACCCCCGTTATGGGGCAATTATGGGTAATTGAACAGGATATTACAGCAGAGGAATGTCCCCCAATAGCAAAGCCTTTGAAGTACCTGGAAAAGGTAAAAGTAATGACAACCTAATGAGCAGATCAAGCACCTTATGCAGCTACTTCAAGAAACAATGCAGCAGCACATACTGTGATTCAGGGGATAGTGACAGCCTATGAAGATGATGATATCTCCAGTTTTTCTTCATCAGATTGAAGAGTTAATGGGGTACACATCCTGCAGAAGAAAATTGGCAGCAATTCACAGTTACCTCTGTGACTTTTCCTCAGATATACTTGTAGATCTAGATATCTGTACATACAACTTTTAAACAGATGCATGGGTACTGTTTGTATGGCTGGTAAAAAGTGGTAAGTCATATATACTAGGTATATTACTGCTGTTACCATTAAGATCATGAATGGAAGAAGCCTTTCCAGCTGACTACCTGAACCCAGGCAAAGCCTTCCTCCATGCAGGATGCCAGTGGGGGCTATGTGAAATCGAAGTGGTAGCTTTGGTATTTACTGGGCAAGCACATAACTTTGTTCATAAGACTACATGCTGCATATTAGTTGGATTTCTTGTGAGTGAAGCTGAGAATGTTATGGATGAGAACAACATGAATGCCAATTAGCACTGTCTATCAGGGTAAGGAGTGTGAGGAGAGGTGAGATGAAATTTGGCAGCTGCATGTGTTTCTCATCCTCATCTTTTACAGTGGGGCTGCTCTTCAGAATTGCCAGAAATGATGATGAAATATTTGGTTTTAGCCCTGACCAGTGCTATGGAATCTGCTGCTGTGCTCTTTCCTCAACTTTTATAAAATACATCACTGAACTCCAGAAAGAGTTTTATGAGAGTATATTGGAGGGTTGAGCACAAGATTACTATGAGTACAGTCATAATCTTGACTGTATCTCATTGTTCTCTAGAAAATAGTCTATTGTGAGCTGGATCACAGCTGGTCCAATTCAGCTTAACTGTGTATAAGCAGCACCAACTCATGTTAACTGAGAATTTGGTCCTGTGTCTTTTTCAGGTCTCTTTTTTTTTTTTCCCCATTTCATTTTGTGTTACTCATACAAATCAGAACTGAATGTAAAATACCACTAAAGCAAGAAAGCAATAAAGATGTAAAGAAATTGTTGTTATTTGGAGAACAGAATTATTTTGCTTCCTATTGCTTTGAGATCAGAAGAGATTGAAAATGTGTGAAATTGGGGGGTTTTTTGCTAGAGGAATCAATTCATTTTGTTTCAGAGGATCTGTCTCCTTGGATAACACATAACGGAGTTATGCCTGATTTGGTCTTTCAGTATGTGTATTCCTCGAGTGCAAGTTATTAAAAACCTCCACAGAAACGTAAGTGGTATAAATCTTGATGAGTAACACAGAAAATAATTTTTATAAGCCAGCTTAAATGAACAAAACAAGTGTTCATTCTACAAGAGTAGAATTTGAAGACAGCACAATGAACTAAGGCATCCAGAAAAACAAGACACAGAGAAAAAGGTTAGCTACACAGTATAAATACCTAAATGTACCACAGTCATTAATTCGGAAGTATACCTTCCTGTGATGACTTTTAATCAAGTTGTTGCTTTGCATCACTACTGCATTGTAACATGTAATTATATTTATATGGGAAATGAATGTTGAAAGACACTTTTCTGCCTCGGCCATTGGTGGAAGGCTGGCAAATTCTGTGAAAGATGCAGTAGTTGCTGAGAGAAAAGTAGGGAGAACTGGAACAAAGTGTGTCCTTGGGTAATGTGTTTGTATTTCACCTGTGATGCTCAGATATGGAAATGAGAAGAGTTGTAAGAACCTGAATGCAATACATTGCTCTTTTATTTGCTTTGTATTTTATCTGTAGAGACTATTGATGAACTAGTCTTCTTAGCCTTCCAGGTAGCTGCTTAGGGTCTAGACAAAGATGCCTCAGCTCTGTTAGCTTTGATTTATATTTATTTAATACAGAGTTTGTTAATGATGAGGAAAGCGATATAGAATTGTAGGATAATTTAAGTTGGAAGGGACCTCAGGAGGTCTCTCGATCAACCTCCTGCTCAAAGCAGGGTGAGACATCAGATCAGATGACATTGCTCAGGGCTTTGTCCAGTTAAGTTTTGGAAATTTCCAAGGTGGAGGTGGCATAACCTGTATGTGTCCCAGCTCCACTTGGTAGCTGTCTGTGGGGGAAAATCTTTTCCTTATCTCCAGTCTGAAGCCCTCTTCTTTCAGCCTATGCTCACTGTTGCTACCCAGTGTGCTGCTGGCCCCTGCTCAGCTCACTGCCTGCCAGGGCCCAGGGCCTTCACCTCAGAGGTGCTCCCTGGTCCCGCTGGCCCCAGCTGGGATCAATGCTGGGCTTCTGCCTTTCCAGGGCTGTGCATTTGTTCTGGATGAGTTTCATGCAGTTGATGTTTGCTCCTTCTTCCCGCCTGTCCGGGCCCCTCTGGATGGCAGCCCAGCCCTTGTGTGTATTGACCGGTCCCCATAACTTGGTGTCATCTGCATACTTGGTGAAATTGCACCCCCTTGCCTTGTCTAGGTCACTGACAGAGATCTTAAACAGGACAGGTCCCAGCATAGATCCTTGGGGTACCCAACTTTTACCTGCCTCCAGGCTGAGTAGGACCCGTTAACGAGCACCCCGTGAGCCTGACCATCCAGCCAATTTTTTACACATCTATTTCTTCATCCATTCAAAGCACAGCTTTCCTTTTCAAATTCAGACTGTTTTATTTTTTTGCTTTGTTTCTTTTTGCAACAGAGAAGCTTCAGCAGCTATTTATGCCAAATTCTTTTTGGTGTTGTATAAGAAGAATGGGGTAAGCAAAATCATCAGGTTTTGTCACCGAAAGCTAAAAAGGGCTATCAAATAAGCACGCGGAGTTGTGAAACTTAATAGTTGACTAACATTTCCTCTTGACTTAGGAAACTGTTAAAACAACTTGTTCCTAACCATCATTGGCTCTGTTCCTGGGCTATCCACTGCAAGATAATAGCATCATCATAGAATAGTTTGGGTTGGAAGGGACTTCAAAGATCATCTAGTTCCAACCCCCCTGCCATGGGCAGGGACATCATCAACTAGATCAGGTTGCTCAGAGCCCTGTCCAACCTAGCCTTGAACACTTCCAGGGATGGGGCATCCACAATTTCTCTGGGCAACCTGTGCCAGTGTCTCACCACCCTCACAGTAAAGAATTTCTTCCTAATATCTCTGTGGTGGTTTAATTGCCTCTTATATCCTACTTAGGACTGGCTCTGTAAAGTATGCAACTGAGTCTTTAATGAGCTGTCTGTTTCCTTGTGAATGAAGTAATTAAATTAACTGCGAGATAAAATACTGTTCTGTGCAGGAAGAGGAATGAAGCAGGGAAGGAGAGCAGGGAGAATCCATCTTACAGTCATTACAAAGTGGTCTGTGTCGCAGTATTTTACAAGTGGTGAGAATCACAGGTAAGCATGCGTTTCAGAATGAAAACTACTTTTAGAGGCTAATCCTTTACGTCCTGCTGGTTCTCTCTTACTCATGTTGCAAACCCCATTGAATTCAGTGGAAAGAATTCTTTCTTATCAGGAGGGTGAATAAGAGGGGTGTACCGTCTGACCTCTGATTCTGTAAGGAGACCCTGTGCATAGTCGCACTACCTTCTAGCTGTGCAAAACTTCATGTGAGTAAGGCTTTCTTCCTGTGATAAATACACTTAATCTGGGTGTGACTCGGCCCCCTGAGCTGGAAGACAGGGATGGCAAGCAGGATGAACCCCCCATAATCCAAGAGGAAGCAGTTAACGACCTGCTACGCCACCTGGATGCTCACAAGTCTATGGGGCTGGATGGGATCCACCCAAGGGTGCTGAGAGAGCTGGCGGAGGAGGTCGCCAAGCCGCTCTCCATCATCTATCAGCAGTCCTGGTTAACGGGGGAGGTCCCGGACGACTGGAGGCTGGCCAATGTGACGCCCATCTACAAGAAGGGCCGGAAGGAGGATCCGGGGAACTACAGGCCTGTCAGCCTGACCTCGGTGCCGGGGAAGAT
>NW_008825208.1:6044087-6059263 GCF_000699105.1 Pygoscelis adeliae
GCCAAGAAGGCCAATGGCATCCTGGCCTGTACCAGAACTAGTGTGGCCAGCAGGACCAGGGAAGTGATCGTCCCCCCGTACTCGGCACTGGTGAGGCCGCACCTCGAATACTGTGTTCAGTTTTGGGCCCCTCACTACAAGAAGGACGTCGAGGTGCTGGAGCGTGTCCAAAGAAGGGCAACGGGGCTGGTGAGGGGTCTGGAGAACAAGTCTTATGAGGAGCGGCTGAGGGGACTGGGGTTGTTAAGCCTGTAGAAAAGGAGGCTCAGGGGCGACCTCATCGCTCTCTACAACTCCCTGAAAGGAGGTTGTAGCGAGGTGGGTGTCGGTCTCTTCTCCCAAGTAACTGGCGAAAGGACGAGAGGAAATGGTGGGGTCCCACCAGCCACTGTATTAGCCCAACCAAGTGGGGAGCCTGGAAAGGAGAAGGGGAAATAAGGGCAGGCAGAGATGGAGCCATCCCTGGACGTATTTAAAAGACGGGTAGATGAGGCGCTTAGGGACATGGTTTAGTGGGCATGGTGGTATTGGGTTGACGGTTGGACTCGATGATCTTAGAGGTCTCTTCCAACCTTAATGATTCTATGATTCTATGGTTCTATTACTCCATTACTGGACTATTAAGAGAGAAAATGCTGCTAATGGGGTACTCAGTTCCAGTTAAAGAAACCTGAATTAATCACACGTGAGTGACTTAATGCAAACTGATTCACAGCTTTAATATATGAATATGGTATTAAAGTTGCTTTTGGAGCTCTATTTTCAATGAGTCCAGTGAAATCAATGTTTCTACCGGATTTTAAATACAGCAGGGTGGAAAGCCTTTTGATGCTTCATAATTTCATGGAATTAACAGAAACAACTTGGAGCAGATATGTTAATGGCAACCTGTGATACTGTCTTTTTTCGAATACTGTAGTGAATCTGCATCAGAAAACAAGGTATTTACAGATCTTTTGGGTTGATTCTATGAAAAATGGAATAAAACAGTATAAATTACTAATTGTAAAGTAGACATGCAGGGTAGAGTAAAGCATTGAAGTCATTGATCTAATTGATCATGAGTTAAATCGGCTATCAGGTAAACATGTTTTAAATAAACTAAATCGTGTTGAGTTATGCAAGTGGCCAGCCCTGACCTGTGGTATATGAACAAGCCAAGAACATGAGAAATTACAGATCCTTTCAGATAGGAAAGAGCAAATAATATATATGTAGGTGGCCAGCCTTCACCAGTGGATACAGCAACAAAATGTCAACATAAAAAAATGTTAGAAATGAGAAACACTGTACTTAAAAAAGCAAAACAAAAAATGGAGCCCAGTGGGACAAGACTAACAGGGGAAGGGTGCTAAAGGCAAAGCATTAATTGAGGGAATATTTGGAGCTCTCTTCCAAACATTGATAAGGCCAGACAGCAGTACTTTCACTTCATCTCTTCCTCTCCTAACAATTTAATATTTTTTTAAAATTTTGCTTAACATTTTTTTAAAGAAAGGTTGATTTTTATTAGCCTGTATTTTTTTTCTAGTTTATTTTCTAAATGCAGTCAGTACATGACGCTTGGTATTTTTTTCCAGTGAAAAATATTTATAGGGATATTTATTAAAGCAAATAGCTTCAAATGGTCTTGTTTGGATTCTTCATTTTAATCTGTTTCATTCTGTTTGCAAATGGTAGGTGATGCTTTTTAAAATGTGTGACTCAAATTTTTCTTGTCTCAGGGTCTGTTTGGGTAGAAACTGAAATTCAATGAAGTGTAAAAAACTTTTTTGTCTCTTTTCTTATGCAAAACTGTATTTGTCATTTGAAGTGAACTTGTTAAAATAAAGGAGTTATTTGTGAATTGAAGTGATTGTTTCTAGTTACAAATTCCTTCAACATACCCATACTAGTAATATTCATGTCTAATTTCAAATTGTAACTTTTAAGAGGAAAAAGGAATTCCTGCGCTTTGAACTCCTTAATTTTGTAGGAATTGCTTACTGCTTTGTGGTAGCTGAAGAAACTGGAAGAAGAAAACTTTCAGTATCTACCACAGAGGCTCCTGATGGCAAGAGCCATCTTTGCATTTTACTGCATTTCATTGCAAGTGTTTACCAAGTAACTTACGCTCATTCGCTTGTACCTCGACAGTAAGCATGTGCCTAATTTTATTTAAACTAAACTATATTAATATTAAATTTGGACCTTTATGTAGGTTGCCATCATGATACGTTACTTCTTAATTACGTAGGGTTTTTTTTTAGAAGGAAAATGCATTAGACAAAATCTCTATCAAAAAAAGCAAATTGATTCTACCTATGTTAGGCACTTAAATGGTCAAACTGGTAGGGCCATAGTAGGTTACCAGTCTTTCTTTCGCAAATGTGAATCTAATTGTGTGCATATATTAATTCAACCGTAGTTGTAATGTGCTTTATGTTACACCACATTATTTAATTGGCCATCATTTTTCTAAGAAAAAGGGGACTTTTTATTATTGTCTAGCTTATACCCCAACTGTCATTAAAAATCTGAATGATTTCTTTCAAATTTAAATTCTTTACAAACCAAGCCTACAGATACAGGATATGGGGGAAGAATACAGGAAAATAAAAGTTAAGACCCTTTCACTGCATCACCGTGATTTGTGAATACCATTTCCTTGAATACTTTTTACAGTCATTGATTTACATCCAACCAGCTGGAGTTAAAGGTAACTGTGTGGAAAAAGCTGTCCAGAGGAGAAATATGACTCTTAAAGCACTTGTCTGACTGACCTTTGATTAAGATTTTTAGAAGAAACAAATCCACGTTGTCTTCCTTCTGCAACTGAATCCTGTAGCTGAAATCATGTGTTACTGGTATGAAGCATGTATCTTTGGCTGATAATGGTTAACATTCTCAGACTGAAACAGGGAAAATTGTCTCTTTAGCTCAGCATGCAGAAGCAGTCCTGCCCAGCTAAGGGTCCGAGACTTTTCAGTGATCTGCTTTTGTAATTGACTTCTTTGGAAAGACATCTCAGTCCTGATATTTTTGCTTAAATGCAAAACCATAACAGATCTTTTGGCCTCTCAGTAACAAGACACTGGCAACAGCAGCTAACCCTGAAGTCCTGATCTCAGCAAGACTACCTTGATTGATGAAAGTTTTTCCCAACAACAAGCAAAAGCCCATCAATGTACATGCTGAAATGGCACTCTTGAAGCCGAAGGGATTTTTCTTAACAATCCCAATGGAAGGGGTTTTGGCTTCTTTTCTATCATTTATTAAATCTATATTTCTGCCTCTACTGCAAAATATTTATCTTAGAAGAACAGTGCTTTGGTATTCTGAAATCTCCTGCCATTTTTGCTTGTTTTGCGCTTATTTCAGCAGTTGCCTGGATGGTGTCCACTGCTGGTTGGCCTATTTCAGTGCTGCCACATATGCTAAGTTCTGACAGTCAAAAGATTATGCTAAAATACCTATTTAAGACGTCAGCCTTGGAGTCAACTGGCAGTCAGGGATTAGGGCAGCATCAAATAAAGCTGGCATCCTTCCTGTGCCAGTGTCTTATTTTTACAATATTGAGCTTTAGAAGTTTCAGTCACAGTGGTCCTGGTATTTAATGCATGATTCTAAGGGAGGTTTGTGGTTGATACATCTAATAGGAAATGAAAAAAATTATCCATGACATACGTTACAGATGCACTAGAAGTTTGGAATACCTCTGGAAGCACCAGGTGGTGAATGAATCTAGGTGTTGTTATCCAAGCATCTTTCATTGAAAGTGCTAGGATTCAGGTTAAATCAACTGGTGCAGTCATTGCAGCACAAAAAATATCTCTGTCTATCGAGAGCAATGCAATCTCTTGATACCTGCACCCTTTGGAGGTCAATCAGGAATGGCTTTTCAAAAGCCTTCAGCACCTCTGAAGATTGACTAATGCACTTCCTGGACATGTCATTTCATAGCCACGCTATCTTTCAATAACTTGTTATTCAGCTGACAGTCCTTTCCTCCTGATCATACTTAGTTCATTTCCATGGCTTGCTTTCTGATTTACAGAAGTACGGACACTTAATAATGGTAGACAACATATCATGGCATGGTACCCACGTTTTCAAATAGATGCTTCGCTTTTCTTGAGGTTTATTTGCAATTAAGTTAAAAGAAGAAGATACAACAAGGAATGATCTGTCCTTCTTCACAGAATGCATACTGCACAATCCATGTGAACCAAGTTGTCCTTTCTTATTCTAAGATCTATTGTAATATGTCTATATGTTAGCTTGCATGTTTATGGTCTTCTTTCAAGAATAAGGAGGAGAGGCATGAAGAGGGTTGATCTTACTAAGTACTGGATCATTTGTATTTTAGAGTTAGCGAAGCTCATCCCATTCGATGTAAAGGCTTAAAAAGTGATACATTACGACTGGAGAACCCATTGAAGTTGGTGGTCCGGCTTGTACAAGGCAATAGTCTCATTTCCCTAATGAAGAAATGTTTGGCTCTGGAAAACCACCTTTGTAACTTACTGTCCAAACAAAAAGAACAGTGATTTGTAGAATCAAATAGCCGTATTCCAAGAGAGACATTATTATAGAATTGTGCTTCACTGAGGAAATTGAAAGAGTTTAACGGGTAGACAAGAACTCTGGAGTCCTTGGGTTTTTACAGTCTCAGCTGCTCTAGTTATATCAGCTATACAATGCACCTCTAAAATTGATGCCTCAGTATGAAGAAGTATGGGTTGATGAGATTATGTTTATCCCACAAGTAATCATGTTCTCTATTTTATAATTTGTTATGGTTTTGTTAAATTGGCCTTTGTTTTGCAATACTGCTCACACCTACGGTAATATTTCAGTATTTACTTTTTAATAGGTACTTTGAATCAGATAATATCAGGGTTGATCTTATCATGCGTTAGATCGTTTTAGTCACTAAGAGACTGCCTTTTGTCAGAACATCTCAATGAGAATTGCCAAATTTCATCATAATGGTGATAATAACTTTTACATCAAGGTAAAATTCCTGCCTATTGGCAGGAAGTCATGTGACATTGGCAAACAACTTCATGAAGGAGAGAAAGAGAAAAATTACACTGTCAAACAAGACAGCTGAAGACTGCAGAGAAAAGCAAAGATATTAAAGATATCTGGTGGTAATTAATGCTGTGCCACCTCAAATGAGAACAAATGCCAAGTAAGATTTTTTTTACTTGTGAATCAGAATAATGAGAAAAGCAATAAAACTTTATACACACTTTCATTTCAGAAAAAAGGCAACTGGAAAATATAATTGGTAAGTCTAAAATCGATAAAGGGAGGAAAATAAAACAACTTGATGAACCAGGGCACGTAGCTAATACGTAGTTAGACTGCATGAAAAATGAAGAAACTTGTGGTCATATTCATTCATCATCAACACTTGTAGAAAAATACACATCCAAGTAAAGCAAATCCTGCAGTGCTTGCGGAAGAGGTTTTGTGAAAGGCTGCTGTGGATGTAATTGAGCTCCACTAGGGGCTGTCATTGTCACACATCTTGGTAAACAGCTTCCATTTGCAAGAGCAAAGTGTAGGCAGGAAAATCCCACAGGGACTGAAAGAGAAGGGCTTCAGCTCCCCAGGTGTCTCCCAAGCAAGGGATCTTCCTATCGGCCTGAAGAAACAGCTCCTCTGTCAGAATAGAGGAAGCTCAAAAGGGGAATCTGCTATAGTGATAGCCACTGAAATAAAAGGGCAATGCTTTCATGGAATTTTGATGTATTTTCTTTGCTGTTTGATTTACTTGCTGCCAAAGGAAAAAGTAATGGAAGTTAGTGACAACTAAATTATTATGCTGCCACAGAAACATTGTGAACTTAAACATTTTTGTTTAACAGTTCCTGAATACTGCAAATTATCATGTCATCTTTGAAAAACCATGTATGTAGGGTATGTGGTTGTTCACATATAATACTAAAGATTTTTGCATTGTTTTTGCGCACCCTGTTTGTTGAGGAGGAAGTATCATGTAATATTTTTACATAATTCTTTTTTTGGTCTGAAAAATACTTCTGTCACACATGTCTCAACTAAGCCCTGAAAGAAGTTCAATATTCTAATATTAAGAATGCTTTTTGAAGTACATTTGCAAACCTCATCTTATACTAAGCAAAGCAGGCATCAGAGTGACAGTAGAAGATGACTCCAGCCCTGGGCCATTTGCATGGTGGAGGAGACCCATTTAAAAGTGACCCTATGGAGACACACTAGCCCCAGACATCCCTGGAGACACATAAAATCTTTAGCAAGATGAGAGAAGATTTTTTATTCCATTGATTTCTTTAAGATTGGAGTTTTATTACGGTTCCTTTTACAAATTGGACTAAGACATTCTGTGGCATGATAATGAAGTATTATAGCATGCCGCAGGTACACTAGCTGTAGAAACTTGGTGAAAGCATAAAGCACTACTTCGGAGAACATTTACATTTTGGCTAACTGAGACTTAGTCTTTGAGTGTGGTTTCAGTGAAAACCACAAGGCAAAACACTTGGATTTGTTTCAGTGTTTCTCAGTGAAATTATATGGGAGAGGCAGATTAAACTTTTAAAAATTGCAGATAAGGATGGTTATTGATGAAATGTTTCAGTTTGTCAACTAGTCTAACTAATGAAACATTAAAGAAGACATCATCAACAGCTTCAGTGATGCCTCTCCCAAGGTTCAAAGATGACCTTATGTAAACTGACGTTCTTTCTCCCTGAGACTGATTTCTATTTCATAGGCTTTTAATGCATCTTTTGTCTTTTGAGGTGTGTTACTTGTGATACGTGTTTTTACACTCTGCCTTCACTGCTCTTGTTTCCATCCAAGTTTAATTTCATTCTCCTGCCGTATACATACAGTACTTGCTGAGTGTATTATCAATTTTAATCTTAGAACTGAAAGGCAATTCTGAAGTGTATGTTGTTACCATAAAGACATTGGTGTGAAAACTGTGATTGTTTTGCAGTTTCCTCATGATGGCTCATGGGCCACTCATTTCTCTTCAGATCTGTGGAGCTGGCATGGGTACAGTTCTTTATGTGACAGCCTGCAAGGATGCTATAAACCTTAGAAAAGGAAGGCATTGAGTGGTAGAGTGCATATAGTCTTAGAAAAGAGCTTAGCCTTAATTTACAGGATTGTTTTCTCTTGGGACTCCACAGGCATCCAAAACAGGAGCATTCCTACACTGGAGATGCTGCAGAAGCCTCAGCATCTCAGGCAGGTAGCATGAGCATTGCCAACCTTCTTGTTATAAATTTTGAGTGGGCTCTTAGCTTTCATGTTTGAGAGAGGATTTTCACCATAGCACGCCTCTTCTAATCATCCTGTTCAAAACTGTGGACAACAGAGGGAGAAAAAATTAGAACCAGCAGTTTACAAGGACTAAATACAATACTATCTTCTTTTTAAGTGCACAGATTTAATTTTAAAATCTGAAAGTCTTGCAGCCATATCGCAGCCAAAATATCAGTTGCCATAAAACTTTCTTTAGAATCGCTCGCTACCGTCCCAAACTGCTTGTGTGTTATGATATGCTGTCACTAATACAGCAGATCTTTTTGCTGATCTTCCTCTTTTGTCCAGTTTGGAGGTCTGATAGAAAACAAGTTTTCTGTCAGAATCCTAGCCAGGCTGAAGTATTCATTGCTAAGAGCAATTACAATGGCAATTCTTTCCATTCACATTTCTTAGTTCATTTGTCACAGACACAGACATTTCTAGCATGGTAAGGGATAGTCTTAACTACAATACCTTTCATTTTGGTGTCTGAAGCATATCAACACCTTGTATGTTTTCAGTGGCTTAACAAAGGATGCAGTGTAGTCGTTGTTGCTATATTTTCTACTGACTGCTTACTTCAGTATATATTATTAGATAAGACATTTTATTCACTTCAGGCAGGAGTGTGGTGACTAAGAACAAGAGACTAGCATTCTTCTGAGGGGAAAAGAGTTGTTTTGCCATCATAGCTGTATAGATCAAGAAGAAAAAGGAAGAAACACATGATACCTTTTCATTTACTTGTCTGGAACAACTGCAGCAATATTTGATGAATCAAACAATGCCAGGGACACTTAGTTTTAGTGATGTGAGTTTAAATCTGAAGACAAAGCAGCAGAACAGCAATGACAAGCCCCTTCTGTGCTGCACAGGTAGGAAGGTTACCAATTTCTGGAACTTCCAGTGGTCATCATGTGTTTTTAATCGTGAGGTAATGTATGAGGCACATACATTGTTTAATTCCAAGTATTTAGAGTCAGGCTCCCTGTATAGTCAATGATAGAGGTACTCTGTATTTCAGTGCTCTGGGGAGTGCTCAGTATTTTCATTGCTCAAACTGGGGGAGGGGTATTACTCTTCCCCTTATCTATCAAGCCTATCTCCTAACTCAGGCATGTGTAAAGTGTAAAGTTACATGGATTACTCCCAGCAGTTCTGGGTTGCATTTCTGGCCTTGAAACGCCATTCTGCAGTGAGCATCTGCCATTAGAAACAGCATCAGTTCAACACCCATGTCTGCCTCGTTGTGCTGGGTTGCTGTGCTCATGCTGCCATCCCTGTCTATGCTGTCTTCAAAGCAGCCCCTGAAACTTTTGCCAGGATCTCTTAGGCAACAGTTCACATAGAGACACGAAGCTGAAATACTGTCCTCCATTAAATGGTGCAGCTCTCAGTCCTGGTCATTGGACTGCCTGGCCTCAATGCTTAATAACAAAAGCCATCTCTGCATCTGGATCATTGCTGGGAAACACTTCATATATTTAACATTTCCTTCAGCAGGCTCAATAGTAGCTTGCTCTACTGTGATGTGTGAGTGGAGGAGTCACGATGCAGGACTTTGTGACACCTGCACCATAGAACCAGAGAATCATAGAACGGTTTGTGTTGGAAAGGACTTTTAAAGATCATCTAGTCCACCCCCCCTGCCACAGGCAGGGACATCTTTCACTAGATCAGGTTGCTCAAAGCCCCGTCTAGCCTCTCCTTGAACACTTCCAATGATGGGGAATCCACAGCTCGTGAAAGACAGCTTGTCTTTCATCCAAGCTGCCAGTAGGACCAGTGGAAAGGTGAAGGGTGGAAAAGTGAAAGGGGGCAACATGCTAACAGCAGTGTGGCTGAAGAGATGCAGGGAACACTATGCTATGCAGGTGTTAGCAAGGGCTCCATAAGTCATGTAGCCAAGGCCACAGGAGGAACAAGGACTATATTTTGTGGTTTTATAAAATTTGCAAGTTATAATAAGATTACAATACTGTGAAATACAGAGGTCCAAACTCAGGGAAGACACATCTGCAATGTCCTTAGGGATGTTCCAAATCTGAAGGAAATTGTCTGAAAGTAGATATTGCATCTAGGTGAAGGAACCAAAGAGAAAACTGTAGAAGGAAGAAGACGAACACAATGTCTACATGTGTTATCAGGTGGTAGTTAATACAATCTGTGTTCCTCTTTAATGCAGACACTTTTCCAGGTCTTGGTGTGGTTATTACACCAACTAGGATTCTTAGGCATTCTTTCATAAACATTTCCTGCACTTGCTAACTATTGGTAGTGGTTGCTACTTTCTGTGAGCTCGTTTGATGACTGATCTGAGGCATTTATATTTGTTTTTATCCTGCATATCCAGAGTTGTGAAAACTTAGATATTAATGAAATTCTTAATAGACAAGGCAACAGTTAGGCTATTCATAATACTGACCTGAGGTTACTGATTAGCTGCAGCTTTTTGCTCTCTTGGCTTCAGTGGATATTTGTAAATAGCTTGAATAGTTCTCTTCAGGATAGGTCTATGACTGGATAAAACTGCTCTACCATCTTGGGCAGCCATCTTGAGCAGCCAACCTCAGGCATCTTCGGAGCTGGGTATGGAGAAGCTAAGTGCTTCAGCACTGGCCACAATATTAATTGCTGATGTGGCCAGGTTTTTTCATGAATAGCAAAATAACAAGTTTTGAATAATACAGCTGAAAAGCTCATTTGTTAAGTCAAATAATTTGTGATCTATTTATAGACTGGGGTAGCAAATAGGATGCTAAGGCAAATCTGTGAGGCTCATGCAAGTTATTAACTATTGCATTCTAATGTAAAAGCTTAGTAAAAATCTCTTTGCTTGTTTACATATGACGCTTTTTTAGTTGTGAGGCTTACATATAGGTTTAAATGTGGAGATCTTTTCTAACTGAATATTTTTGCACATAAAATGAAGAATATCTGTGTAGTAAAGACACAGTAATATGATTTGCATCTCTAAACATCTAGGCTGGCTAATGTTTAGTATTTTGTCACAATAGCACTTCAGTTATACCTGGCAAGCTACATTCACCAGGACAGAAAACTGTAACAGAAACAAGGAGATGCTGACAGTGGTAGGAAGCATTATACCTCATGAGGTGATGTTTTCGTAAGTCTCCTGAACAGGGAGAGATATAACCTTGTTATAGCCTGCTCTGCGTGGCTTGAATGATAGAGATGTGCACTAAATTATAGAAAACAGAGAGTAATTTTTTTCCATGCAGGAGCTAGAGGAAGATATTTCTGGAGTTAGGGTGAAAAGAAGCACAGGTGTATCTAGACAGTGTCTGAACTTAATGGGCTTTTGTAATTATGGTTGAGCAGTTTCCCTTGAGAGATGGGGTTGTCAAAGACTTTTGACAGTTCCTCTGGATGCTTCCTTATCACAGTCAGACTCAATATCATCTGGTCTGAGCTGAAATGAAGCCAAGTGGTTGACATTCTGCAGAGCGCTGGGTTTGACGGGTAATAGCATCATCCAGCTCGGAAGACTTGGAAGCCAGATAACTGCCAGCTTCACAACAAGACTGTAGTTCAGATATTATCTCAGAAGTTTCTACTGTGGTTAGGAATGACTTACAAATGGGAGAGCAGGAGGACTAGTTTGAGCATTGAGTAATCCCATTTCTGCTGGAAGGATGGCCTGCTGTTTTCTGTCAAGCCCTTCAGGCATTAATGAGAAAAAAACACAGAACGAGAATGCTTTTTCCCTCTGCCAAAGAAGTCAGCAGCCCCCTGTGATCATTAGGATGGAGGACTTTGAAAAAATACAGCAAAGCTGTAAAGAAATGAGGGAAGAAGTTGGCTCAGGAGAGTATGACGTCCTGAAAACTCACTTCCAAAGAGTAGAGCAGTCAGAAGTTTGGAAACACTGATGCTTTTGACAAACAGAGGCAGGAGGAGACTGGGCGTGGGCTTTGAAATTTGGGTGGACATTGTGTACTGAGAGCCTTCTTCAGTTGCATGACCACATCTAGTGCTATCCATCTGGCTAGAAAAAGTATTCAAAAGATCTCCCTGTGGTCAGTGCAGACTTCAAACCTGATCTTCTCTGGGATCAGCTGTTCCTAGCTGGAGAGACTGAGGAAGCGAGCAACTGCCATGTGAAATCCTTTGTATATGGCGTAAATGTCCCAGTCCGTGCTACAGTGGGCAGCGAGCAGGGAGTGACATCATCATCTCAGGAGGACTAACAGCTGTTGGTGAATTCCTTTTTTATAGGCTTAACTGTACACTGAACACTTCCAGAATGATAAGGTGTTGACAGCTTCTTGGACATTATAATCCAAAACAAATGCAGCTTTTTGCAAGGCCTGTGACTTAACACATCAGATAGCACACTAATGGGTATTGGGAGTGCACTCAGGAACTGTGATGTCTGGTATAGGGGAGGGCCCTTGAGGAATAGGCCCTGCAAGATGTGATTTTTATTGACCTATAGTAAGTAGAGCTCTGCAATTAAATATTTCAAGGCTTTACAGCAGCAGTGGTGGCTCCGAGGAGAGCTCAGTTCTTCTAACTCAACGGAGGCATTGACAAAATGGTCAGGATCAGAACTTACTTGAGTTCAGGAGATGTCCATGTCAAGCTGTCTGCCTTAGGACTGTGCTGATGCTATTTCTGCTGCACTTTAATAACTATCCCTCCAACAGCTGGTGGTGGTGAAAGGCAGCGTTGTGGTCAGAAAGCCTCACATACACCAGTAATGACAGACTATTCCCTTTACCTTTCACCTTTCATTATATGTTTCCACACCAACCAGCTATTATCTGTTTATTCGCTCTTGAGAAGCATTGGATATTGATAACTGCTGGAGTAGGCGTGAGACCAGGCTGGATGTAATAGTGGTTTAATCTAGGAAGCTACATCTCATGTTTCAAAACATCTGTGAGTCTCCAGGCATTTTCACTCTAACTTTCTTCAGACTTTAGTTAGTCATCTGTTTGGTTTCGTATTCCACATCTGATGGAGCACAGAGGGAGGCTTTGTTCTGGGCTGACATTAAAGTGCCGTAAAAGATTAACTACTGAAAACCCGCCCTTCATTGTTTACTGAAGTGTAGTATCACTGAAACTGTGAATGTCATTGAGTGAAATATTTTCCAAATTGTGATCTTTAGCAAATCTCTGTAAACACCAGTGACTTCTCTCTTTGTTGGTCTGTAAAATCTAATGACACGGGTTTGATTTGTTTAAGAAAAAAAAAAGAAACTAACATACAGAAAATAGATTCTATAGGTACTTCATAGCAAGGATAGATTGATTTGAGGAAAAGGTCCAGTTCTTCTGACACGTATGTTACTCTTGGTAGCCACAAGCTTTTATTAACACACAGTGTCTAATGTACTCTGGGGGACTGGCAATTTTGAGGATGTTACTTGCTCAAGAGCTAGAGATAAAACTAAAAGCATGCAGTGTGCTTTATGTTATCTGTTAAGTGCTGTCTTCTCACTTCTGATGCCAATTCTTATCACTGGCTCCAAGCCTAACCTTGAGTAAATTATTTCATCACTAAGTACTTTCAGGATCATGGATCAAAAATGTCATAATTGTTGCAAAATATTATTAAGTCAGGTTTCTGCTTTTGACTGTATTCAAGCAAATGATTTGGTATATTGAGACCTTCCAAGGGTATTTACCGTTCTGTGCTGGAACTCTCCCTTCCTATCTTGGCTGCAGTGCATATGGGCAGATTATTTATACTGCAGAAATTAATGGAAGTGATGTTGCCTGACTTCCTGTTGAAACATTACACTTGGTGTTAACTACTGGAGACATGGAAAAGAGGGAAAAGATAGCTGGTGCAAATTCATAGGGTTGTCAATATAGTTGGAGCAGCTTATACACAGAATCTGTCCCAATAGGCTGTAATCATCGTGTACTCTATGTGACTCATGGAAAAGGTGGAAGAAACACAGCTTTGAAAGCTGTAGCAGTAGCAGAATGTTCACATGTGGGAACAAGTTGTGTGAAGGTTACTAAAGAGAGTGGGAATCCCAAGGTGAACAAGTTTGAGGATCACCAGGATATTCTTCTGCAGTGAAATCACAATATTCATGTCATACCACTACCCACAGACAGGAGAAGGTTGTGCAGTTTGTCAGGTGTCCGCAATACCACTGGATTGTGCTTGCGGTGACAAGCAGCATTTGCTTCTGCTTCACGGGGATATTCTGGCAACATGATTCAGTCCCTGCTACGTGTGTCATCCTAGCTCACTTTTGTGCTGGGGGTGCCGTCAACCTGACATGAATTTTCTACACAGTTGTGTTTCAAATGCCTTCATGATGTTCTCTTGTTTCCCCTCCTTCGTGTCTGTGTGAGTGGCACTGTCTAAGCCCATTTCCTCTACACACCTGGAGACATCTGTACTGTCAGTTGAGTAGGGGGGTCGTTTTTCAGTTGACAGAAAGTCAGCAGGAGAGAGCAGCTTCAGTTAGCACACTCCATCTATAACTCCCACTAATACTCCTAACTCCTGTTCTGGGCCTGCTTAGTTCACAGGTGAGTCATACTACCACACTTTTTTCCCCAAGAAGGCCTAAAAAGCCAAGCCCATAAAGGAATAAGGTTAAAAATCAAACACCCTTTCCCTAACCTCGAGATCAGAAAGATACCAAGGCTGAACCCTCACAGCATGCCAAGTAATCCCATTCTGACATCCATTTCCTGGCATCCATCCATTTTCATGTGTCATGTTTAGTTTCCCTGCAATGCCACGCAGCAATGGTAAATTATAAAATTAGCAAGTTATTTGAATGAGAAAACTTCTTACAGTGCATCATTTATAATGTACAGGAGTAAGAATGATACAGTCATGGATGAAGAGCTTTGCATAACACAGGTTACATTACACCTCCAGAGCATAATTGCATGTTCCATCAGTACTGCAGGGAGGGCAGGTGCATACTTACAAGACTCTTTGCCACGTTTGTCTTCTGCAATGTTGATATGTCATGTCATGCTCTTGGTGTCTCACTCACAGGATCTGTCAGAAGTTTTGAGATTGTCAGAATTCCCATGTAACCAATATGACATTGGTTATAACTTTTCTATGTCTTTGGAAAATTAAGGGAAGGTTTTCATGATGCGTGTTGTGTGGCCTAAGAAGTCCAGCTGAAGTTTCAGTACAGTCAACTCTCCCTACTATATGCTGAGCAGGGTGACAAGAGCAGAGAATTACTATTGGAGAGAACTCTTAGAGTCATAGAATAGTTTGGGTTAGAAGGGACCTCTAAAGGTCATCTAGTCCAACCCCCCTGCCATGGGCAGGGATATCTTCAACTAGATCAGGATACTCAGAGCCCCGTCCAACCTGACCTTGAATATTTCCAGGGATGGGGCATCCACCACCTCTCTGGGCAACCTGTGCCAGTGTTTCACCACCCTCAGTGTAAAAAATTTCTTCCTTATATCTAGACTAAATTTACCCCCCTTTATTTTAAAGCCATTCCCCCTTGTCCTGTCACAACAGGCCCTGCTAAAAAGTTTGCCGCCATCTTTCTTAGAAGCCCCCTTTAAGTACTGATAGGCTGCAAGAAGGTCTCCCTGAAGCCTTCTCTTCTCTAGGCTGAACAACCCCAACTCTCTCAGTCTTTCTTCATAGGAGAGGTGTTCCATCCCCCTGATCATTTTCGTGGCCCTCCTCTGGACCCACTCCAACAGGTCCGTGTCTTTCCTGTGCTGAGGGCTCGAGAGCTGGACGCAGTACTGCAGGTGGGGTCTCACCAGAGCAGAGGAGAGGGGCAGAATCCCCTCCCTCAACCTGCTGGCCACGCTTCTTTGGATGCAGCCCAGGGTACGATTGGCCTTCTGGGCTGCGAGCGCACATTGCTGGCTCATGTCCAGCTTTTCATCCCCCAGTACCCCCAA
>NW_008825208.1:6059800-6062707 GCF_000699105.1 Pygoscelis adeliae
TGTCAAAGGCCTTACAGAGGTCCAGACAGATGACATCTGTAGCCCTTCCCATGTCCACTGATGTAGTCACTCCATCACAGAAGGCCACTAGGTTGGTCAGGCAGGACTTGCCCTTGGTGAAGCCATGCTGGCTGCCTCGAATCACCTCCCTGTCATCCCTGTGCCTTAGCAGAGCTTCCAGGAGGATCTGTTCCATGACCTTCCCAGGCACAGAGGTGAGACTGACTGGCCTGTAGTTCCCCGGGTCTTCCTTTTTTCCCTTTTTAAAATTGGGGTTTATGTTTCCCCTTTTCCAGTCAGCGGGAACTTCACTGGACTGCCACGACTTCTCAAATACGACGGATAGTGGCTTAGCAACTTCATCCGCCAGTTCTTTCAGGACCCGCGTATGGATCTTGTTGGGTCCCATGGACTTGTGCACCTTCAGGTGCCTTAGATGGTCTCTTGAATAGGAAAAGCATAAAATCCAGTTTCTATACAGAGAAGCAAACCTAACAATGCTTAATTTGTATTTTCATAAATCAAGCAGAGAGAAGCAAGCTAAAACAAAGATGTTTCGGATATGTTCACACCCCTTATGAGTTTATGTAATGTGAAGTAGAGAAGAAAGCAAAGGTCTTTGACACTTTGATTGAAAGGAAAATGAAAAAACTTCAGGCTGTGTTCAGTAAGCTGCATCCCATGTCTGAGTCCTGTTTTGTAATGCAGTATTTGGAGGCTGTGGTGTTCTTTTTAGGAATGAGACCCTCAGCTCTGAAAGCTGAGAAGCATCCCTTGGTTATCCATTAACACCAGAGTCAGCCAGGGAAGTTTCCTTCTTAGTATGTGCCATGAACTGAAATTAATGGGCAACACCATAGCTTCAAACAGAGTTTAAGAAAGTATTTTGTTTATTTTTCTTTCAGTTTAATTTCATTTGCACTATAATAATCAACTACTTAACTCTTACTTGAAGCAAAAAACCTTGATCTTTTATTTTCTTAAAACTTGTTCTGTAAGAAGGCAGGTATTAAAGTTAGCCGACAGGCTGTTTCTGTTCTTTTGGGGTGGATTGGTACACCCTTGAAATATGTATCATGCAAAATGTCTTTTGGGATGTTCAACATTTTCCTAAAAGCTACAAGGGCAAGGTTAAGGCAACAAAGTAATCCCCTTTAGAATTTTTTTTGCAAGCAGCCAGAAGCAAAGAAGCAACTCACAGCTCTAAGATTACTTGAAATTTGTGGCAGCTATGTTGTCCCCAAGATTTAGACATCCTCCTACACAATTACACTTTCCCCTTTATATTAATTTGCGTATGTTAACTTATATTAGTATGCTTTATATATTAACTTACTATATACTATTTACATGCCCTCCCTTTTTTTTTTTTTTAATTCTTAACTAAAATTTATTTACAGGCAAAAAATAAGAGTTTTGGCTGGGGAACACAGAGTCTTTGTTACTGCTGGGAAAAATCAGACCAGCAAAGACTTTCTTCAGTATGACAGTCATTTTCTGTGGGTAGTTATGTCCGTGACTGCAGCTGATGTTAGAGACACTAAAATCACAGAAGGCAAAGATAAAAATCACCGTTAAAAATAAGTCAGCTACTCCATTCCCTGATCTTCACATGATATTTCATTGTGTTTTGTCCAGTCTTACATTAGTCAAGCAATTTGTCTTTTTTTCCTAAGATGAACATCCTCACTGTGACTGATACTTATTACGGTAGTTAGGAGATACCAGTGCAAACCAGGGCACCATTATGCTGCACCGGGCACATACACTAATAAGACAGTGAGCCTTCGCTCCAAATGTGCTTATAAGCAAATCAGGTTTTTCTTAGTCAGACTCAGTATTACATACTAAAGTATTTACACAGTAGGATCTGTTTGGAAGAGAGAAACATTTTTAATATTACAAAACTCTTCGTGTTGCTGACTCAGCTCCAGTGATTTATGCTGTATGCTCACCTTTCACCTAATTTTCACATCCGCAGAACAGTCTTGAGATCCTGTGTCTCAAGATAGCACTTTTACATGGCTGGAAGATTTATCACAATGCAGGACAAAGACAAGCCAACTTGTTTTTTGCCTTGGCCTGCCAAAATTTACTCCCACTCAGTGCTTAGCTATGTGAAACTTGGTGACAAGGAGCTCCACCTCTCGTTTTGTGACTAGTTCTTCATTATTTTATTATTGTCACTTAAATGAACAGATAAAATAAAGAACCCATCCTGAAGAGTCCGCAGTTTAAGTCGGATGTGATCTAAAAAGGTGACACTATACAAGGAAATGGAAATAGGAGGGAGGATTTCTAGTGAAAGGTAATAGGCTTCTTGCTTACTAGTATGCATATATTAAGCCTATTAGTATTTTTAACAGAATACTGGTTGTGTGGACACAGATCGTATCTCTATAATACATGCTGAATGGCACTGCAATCCATGAGCAGTCCCACTGGAAACTGATCAGGAGTTAGCAGGACTCTGGCTAGCCTTGGGAATGTGCCCAGCAGGGAGCTGTTTTGATATTGAGGACACATCGTCTCAATCAGGAAAAGATTAGTTTTAGACAATGTGACAGACAAAACAGAGAAACAGAAGTAATCAGTGAATCTGAAATCCCCATCTATGATATTAAAGCATGCATGGTACGTCTTTGAAAGAACTGTCACCACAAGAAATGACCAGAGAAGTCAGAATGCTACACAGACCACCACAGGAATCGGTATCAAGGACTCTAACGCTGAGGGGGCTTTTTCTGACGTTGCAGCAGAGTTAAATCTCTAGCAACCAATAATCATAGAATCATAGAATCATTAAGGTTGTAAAAGACCTCTAAGGTCATCGAGTCCAACTATCAACCCAATACCACCATGCCCACTAAACCATGTCCCTAAGCGCCTCATCTACCCGTCTTTTAA
>NW_008825208.1:6062717-6063001 GCF_000699105.1 Pygoscelis adeliae
TCCAATCTAAACCTCCCCTGGCGCAACTTGAGGCCATTTCCTCTCGTCCTGTCGCCAGTTACTTGGAAGAAGAGACCGACACCCACCTCGCTACAGCCTCCTTTCAGGGAGTTGTAGAGAGCGATGAGGTCGCCCCTGAGCCTCCTTTTCTCCAGGCTAAACAACCCCAGTCCCCTCAGCCGCTCCTCATAAGACTTGTTCTCCAGACCCTTCCCCAGCCTCGTTGCCCTTCTCTGGACACGCTCCAGCATCTCAACGTCCTTCTTGTAGTGAGGGGCCCAAAA
>NW_008825208.1:6063592-6075687 GCF_000699105.1 Pygoscelis adeliae
TTGAACTCCATTCACAACTCTCTGGGCCCGGCCGTCCAGCCAGTTTTTGACCCAGTGCAGAGTACACCTGTCTAAGCCGTGAGCCACCAGCTTCTCTAGGAGAATGCTGTGGGAGACGGTGTCAAAGGCCTTACTGAAGTCCAGGTAGACCACATCCACAGCCTTTCCCTCGTCCACTAGGCGGGTCACCTGGTCATAGAAGGAGATCAGGTTGGTCAAGCAGGACCTGCCTTTCATGAACGTGTGCTGGCTGGGCCTGATCCCCTGGTTGTCCCGCACATGCCTTGTGAGCACCCTCAAGATGAACTGCTCCATAATCTTCCCTGACACCGAGGTCAGGCTGACAGGCCTGTAGTTCCCCGGATCCTCCTTCTGGCCCTTCTTGTAGATGGGCGTCACATTGGCCAGCCTCCAGTTGTCCGGGACCTCCCCCGTTAACCAGGACTGCTGATAGATGATGGAGAGCAGCTTGGCGACCTCCTCCGCAAGCTCCCTCAGCACCCTCGGGTGGATCCCATCCGGCCCCATAGACTTGTGAGTATCCAGGTGGTGTAGCAGGTCGTTGACTGCTTCCTCTTGGATTATGGGGGGTTCATCCTGCTCGCCGTCCCTGTCTTCCAGCTCAGGGGGCCGAGTACCCTGAGGATAACTGGTCTGCCTGTTAAAGACTGATCAGGATGAAATACAGCCAAGAGTCTCCCGAAGACAATTCTATCACAATGAATCCGTAGGAATAATTCCATTGTGAATCCACTCTCCGTACATCGGCAAAAACAACCACAGAGGATGAAAAGTCTTATAGGAATTTTTGGGCTCAAGGATTTTTTTTTCACACAGAGGTCTTAGACTGTTCAACATAAAAGCATTCACAGAGTCATTCAGGCTGGAAGTGACCTTGGGAGGACACTAGCCCAACCTCCTGCCAAAAGCAGGGTCATCTGTGAGATCAGACCAGGATACTCAGGGTTTTGTCCAGTTGGGGTTCAAGAACTTACCATGACAGAGATGGCACGATATCTCTGGGAAACCTGCTCCACTGCCTGGCTGTCCCTGTGGGGAAAAATTTGTTCCTTGTTTCCAGCCTGATACTCTTTAGTTTCAGCTTATGCCTGTGTCGTGGTTTAACCCCAGCTGGCAACTAAGCCCCACACAGACGCTCACTCACTCCCCCCTGGCGGGATGGGGGAGGGAATCAGAAAAGTGAGAAAACTCGTGGGTTGAGATAAAGACAGTTTAATAGGGAAAGCAAAAGCCGTGCACGTAAGCAGAGCAAAACAAGGAATTCATTCACTCCTTCCCATGGGCAGGCAGGTGTTCAGCCATCTCCAGGAAAGCAGGGCTCCATCACATATAACAGTTACTTGGGAAGACAAACACCATCACTCCCAATGTCCCACCTTCCTTCTTCTTCCCCCAGCTTTATATGCTGAGCAAGATGTCATATAGTATGGAATATCCCTTTGGTCAGTTTGGGTCAGCTGTCCTGGCTGTGTCCCCTCCCAACTTCTTGTGCACCCCCAGCCTACGCGCTGGTGGGGTGGTGTGAGAAGCAGGAAAGGCCTTGACTCTGTGTAAGCACTGCTCAGCAGTAATGAAAACAACCCTGTGTTATCAACACTATTTTCAGCAGAATCCAAAACACAGCCCCATACTAGCTACTATGAAGAAAATTAACTCTACCCCAGCCAAAACCAGCACAGCCTATTGATTCTCACCCTCCTGCCAGGCACCACTGTGAAAAGCCTGTCCCTGCTCGCTCCATCCCCTCACCATAGGTGCTGTTAGGTGCCTCAAAGCCATCTCTGTTGGAAAGCTGAGCTCTGCTCACACTGCTGCAGGTGCTGCTGGTCCCTGTTGCTGATCAGATGCACAGCTGGCCCATGCTTAGCTGGCTGCCTACCAGTGCCGACCCCAGCCCTATTGGCAGTGTTGCTGAGACTCTACCTGCCCAGGGCAGGGCTGCACATTGCTCCTGCTCCAAGTGCATGGGGGCCCTATTGGACCCTTCATCCTGCCTACCCAGGTCCCTCTTGATGGCAGGCCTGCCCTCATGCATTATTGACTGGTCCTTGCAACTTGGTGTTACCTATTAACTTGATGAAACTGCATCCCATCACTTTGTCCACCTCATCAGTGATACAGATCTTAAATAAGACAGGTCCCAGCACAGACCCCTGTGGACCCTACTTGTTACCAGCCTCAAGGCAGAGTATGACTCATTATCCACCAGCCTCTGAGGCCTGTCATCCAACCAGGTATTTGCCCATCTGGTTGTCTACCCACCCAGGCTGTAATATCCCAACTTGGATACAAGAATACTGTGGAAATAGTGTTGTAAGCATTGCTAAAGTTGAGGTAAATGACATCCACTACTCTCCCTTCATCTGTAGTTACAGTCATTTTATCACAGAAGACACCCAGCTGGTCACACATGACTAACCCCTAGACAGTTCATGCTGACTGTCCACAGTCACTCCTTCTCCTTCATGTGCCCAGAAAAGTGCCTCAGGAGGACTTGCTTCAGCCTCAGTGAGGTTGACTGCCCTGTGATTCCCCAGTGTGTCCTTTTGAACTTTCTTGAAGATAGGTGAAGATAGGTTTCCTTTTCTTCAGTTGTTAGGGACCTTTCAAGCATTTAAGCAGCCTTGCAAGGACATTGGTCATCACTCTTCATGTAGCCCATTGGGTCTTACTTGCTGAGTATTTACAATCTCAGGCTGAGATTTCAGGCAGGCATTAATTGTCAAGCAAATAGTCCTGTATCTAAGGCAGTGTATCTTGCTCAGTTGAACAGATCTTACAGTGTAGCAGTATGATAGATCTTATTTTGCGCCAGGTCTCTTTCATGCAGAAGCGACAGTCATTATTTGACTCCCGCTCACAAGTGGTCCACTGCATGTTGACAGCATGACTTTTCAGAACAGCGTATAAGAAGAGGAGTCCAAAGAGCAGTTTACAGAGCATGTCAGCACACTGTGTTTCACCTATGAGAGGAATTCAGCAGCTGTGTGGGGTATGTGTACTGTCAGCAAACCTGAAGTAGTCAGTTAAGTTCTGTCATGGACTGTACATATATACCCTGACTATGGCTGTGCAGAGTACTTCCCCAGGTCCCTGCTCTCAAAGGACTATAAACAGTGCTTATAAAGATGAAGGATTACAGAAGTCACTGTGAAAAACAGATGACTGGATCTGGACTTAGCCCTTTCTTAATTGAATCATTTCCTCCATTGCTGTAGGAGAGCAAAGTTGGAAGGGAAGAGGGCAGGACTCAACTTTCCCGCTAAGACTGGGCTGCAAAGGGCATCTCTCTTGCTGTTGCAGGACATGCACTGTGCAGCCTCACACCTCTTTGTGGGCGATGTTGCCAGTTAGTCATCGGTAGGGCTTGTCCTGTGGGTGAGTGTGGTGAGGTTCTGGGGTGGTAAAATGGTCCCACTGGGCCAAGACAGCTGGAGGTTAGTGGCCTGGAAAATTCAGAGGGTGAAACTGGCTCACTGTCTTAACACCTGCAAGGACTGTTATCCCAGCTGCTGCTGCTAGTGAGCAGCACACAAAAGGAGGCTCAGCGTGGCCGGCTGTGAGAACACACATGCATGCAGCTGCACGGGGCAGCTGTTTTCTACATGTTACTAAATCCTGGGAATATCTTAGAAACTGGCAACCCTTACTAAGCCTTGTAGCACACAACTTTATTTTAAGATGGTGAAGATTATTTGATAACTAATTCATAACTAACATGAAAGCTTGTTAGGTATTCTGGGATTTTCCTTCCTAGGAAATTTCAGGCACATTGTATTCGTTATTTATTATTACATATCATATAATTTTATTAGATATATTATTAGATATCATATGTCTACATAGGGATCTGTGTCTGTTTTATATGCATTACATTAAAGGCAAAATAATTTGCAAAGTCTCATTGACACCTAAATGTAAGAAAAGATGCACTCTACAGGATTTCTTTCTGGTTTTCCTATGGGGTTCTCTCACTGAATGTCACCAATGTCTTTTGCAGCTCTAAGGCTGAGAAGGTGGGCATTGTGTATGGAAGTTTAATGCCATGAGAAAAAAGCTTCTCTCACAGGCTTGGAGGCCGCCATAGGTATGCCCTGTTGCCCTCACGATAGATGATATTCTAATGGAGAAGCCACTACCACCAACCAGGGTGGCTTGCATGGGTACCAATGCACGCCTGGATTCCTTTCTTCCTCTGTTCTCACCATGCAGTGAAGCCACACTGACCTTTTAAGGGAATTGCTTAGATGACATATGCCCAGATGATCCAACAGATTATTTATCTTCCAGCTGCAAAAGAAGTATAAAACCAGCTGGTCCTTCCAGTCAAACTTTAGAAAAATCATCCCAGATTGTAAGTCTGCTGATGAGGTTGACAGATCACTTGAGCATCCAAGAACAGACATCTTGGCATCACTCCTGCCCAGTGGTCTCAGCCACCTGATGTCTCTTCTCCAGCTGTGGCCATTGTCTAGCACATCAGATAATGGCTAAAAAGAAAAATCCATAATACATGCAGCTGAGTATGCTGTTTTCAGAAAAACAAAATCATTCCAGGTTTTTGGCAGTGTGGCTGCATGAACTTTGCAGATTAACAAGTGCTAGGGGTACACTAAGGTGTCTCCCCTGATAGCTCTCCCTAGAGCCCTTAGGAAAGAGACAATATGAAGATTCACAGGAATGTACATCTTATCAGCAATATATGAGACTGATATTGAAATAACAGTTCTATAAAACTACTTTTTCTGGTGCTCTGTTTCCATAGTTACATAGAACAGACACCAGTGTCAAGGGACCAACAGCACAAGAAGATCCACTTGCTGGAAGTCAAAACTAATCAAATTCAGGCTGGAAGTAAAGCATGAATTTTTAACAATGAAGCCAATTAATCACTGGAAATCACAGTTACTCAGAGATTCTTCATCTCCTCCTGGACTGGAGATCTGCTGAAAAGAAGTGCAGAAATGCTCAAGCAGAAGGTACAGGCTTGATGCAGAAATTGCTGAGTAAGTTTCTCTGAAATTACAGGAATTCAGTTTCTGTCTCTGTCCTCAGAAGGTAAGTCATTCAGCAAAACACATTCTCAGTATCACATAGTCACTTTTAAAGATGTTACCCTCAGATCAAATGCTAGCAAACCCAGACAAATTAAACAATACTTGCTGGTTTACACACATGTAGGCTAATAGTGATACTTTCTGATATCTGAGATAGGACACTGGTGTCATGATTGTTGGGGGTTAAACACTGCACAACAACTGGGGCCCACTGCAGGAGTCAAGTGGGTGAGGTGAGTCAGTTTAGGGAGCCAAACAAGGATAAAACTATTCACTTATTTATTTGGTAGGGCTGGTTTTATGTCAGTTTACCTCTGTGATCAGGCTGGTCAAACAAGCACCAATAGTGGTGAAAGAGGAGCAGCAAGCACAGAAGAAGGGAGAGAGGAGCAGGGCGGCTGGATAATTTAACTGCCATCTTCAGCAGCAGCCCAGAATTAGGGTACTTCACCTGTACTGTACCCTAATCCTGGGAGCTGTTTTTCCTTAAGCTGACAAGGTGGCCACTTGAATGCACTTCCTCTTTTCTTGCGGCAAAGATGAGTTAAGAGCTGATATTATTTTTGTTAGTATTTATTGTTTGTATTGTGTAGGTGCCTCACGGGCCATCCTGTGTGGGTGGCCACACGGCGCCTGGGGATTACCCCACACACATTATTGGAGTTGCTTATAATAGATATAACGGCTAGTGAGTCCCACCTCTTAACTCTGGCAAAGTGGAACATATGTAAGGCTTGTCAAATGACATGGCATTCAGACACTACAATGATGGGGCAAAGTGTAAACACATAAACAGATAGGGAGATCAGATTTGCTTCTGAAATTATCCGGGTCTCAAATAAGCCCCCTCAGATAGGAAAAAATGGTTGATCCTTAACCCAGATAATTTCTTAAGCCCCAGACAGCTGCATGGCAGAGCCCAGGGGTGTGGGAGGGCCGTGAGCAGCAGGGCAGGAGGAACAGGGAAGCAGGAGCTTCTCAGATGAGCTTCATCACTGGAGTAAATATATCACTGAGTCATCCCCCTTTTTTTGTGATGAGAAAATACCAGGAGATACTTAAGTGTAGGACATGCTATCCAAGTATTACCACTGTTTAAATTACTATAATTATAATAAAGCATCACAACTGAATACAATGCTTCAAATACTGCAGCTACACAAAGATAGGCTTGATGGCTGTGTGCTTTCCCAGTGTGCAGTACTGTCAGTTGGTATGTCATCTAGTTTTCCTAACTTTCCATTTTCCTACCAGCTTTACTGTCTTGTTTTCTTACAGAAAAAAATGTCATCCCCTGAGTATTTAGGAAAGTACATATGTCAGCTATTTTATTTCTTGGTTCCGAGTAAGGAACTGCCTCTTCCCTTTTGGTATCTCTCAGTTTTGATGTATTTCCCATAGCTGTCTTTCTGCTTTCAGTATATATCAGCTCTGACCATTCTGTGTTGGAACCACTTCTCTATTTGAATAAAATGTCTGTTCTTAGACATGTCTGCAAATGTGAAAGTCTGTGGTGTAAACTGCTAAACATGCTACATATATTTTCTTCATACCTACTAAAGAATTGAATCTCCAAGTCAGGACATTTTTCATCACCACATAAGGCTATACATTAGTGTTGCAGAGGTACGTAGGGTTATTTCACATATAAGGGCTGATTTTTTTTTCTGGTTGGGGAAGGAATTGAGAGGTGGCTTTAAAGGACACTGACCTTGGTAACAATATCAGCTAATGCGGACCTCAGCTCCAAGACTTAACGCACAGTTTGCTTCCTCCCTGTGAAGCTATGGAATTAGTCTGTTAGGTGTTAATCCTGGTGAGCACTGTGGCACAGCATCATCCTAAGAGAGTAGCTTTGATCTTTTTTTTTAAGTTATATGGGGTTAACTACTTCAATGGGTATGTATCAAAGCCCCCAGACCTGTACTTGGCATGATTGCCACAGTCCTGGTTGGATCCCCACCCTAAGAGTACATCCCAGCCCTTCTCTTACGCCAGCTCTGGCATCTCTTGGACCCTTTGCTGAGGGAGGAACCTTGCAGCCCCAGAAAGGACAACCAGCCGGCTCCCCTTACACTGCCACGACACTGTAACTTACTGATGCAGTTTCTTGTTTTGGCTGAAGCTGCCACCAAAAAAGTCAGTCTTTCTCTCCTTCTTCCTCTTAATCGGGGTTCCTTGCGCTAGTTGTCATGTAACCAAAAAGCATAAACAAATCCAAGATTGGTTTTCCATCTCATCAGTGAGTGGTTAAAGAAGCACTACAAACGCAAAGAGAGAGAGAGGAATGTGAATGTCTCTGTGTGTGTGTGCCTGCTTTCTTTAAGAGTTTAAGCCACTGCATCCAGAGCTCTTGGTGGACAAAGTGTGTGTCTGCTTGAGATGCTAGAGGAACTTCAGTGCTATTTGACATATCCACTACCAGAGTCTTCCTTCTGCTTTGCAGGAGAGCGCTCCTGTCTATATGAAGAATTTGCAAACATGCCAAGAATCTCTGCTTGTGTTTTTTCCTGTTTGGTGATGCCTGCGCCTAGTTATGCTGGGCCTCTTATTTTTGGTTATCAGGATGGACTGAGTTATATTACAGGACAGTATTAGCAACTTTTATCAGGGAGGTAAGTGGTTATATCTATTTTAGTAAAAGAAACATTGGATCAGCAAGGTTTTATGAATGTGCATGTATGCAGGAACGGAGGAATTAATATTCTGAAAGGATATCTATTAATTGCTTCCATGTAATATGGATGGTGGCATATGCTTAAAATATTTCTATACTATACTTGAAATATTTCAGTAAGCAAAAACTAAAAAAAAAAATCCTATACTTAGATGAGAGTTTCTGGCACATTTTCCAAGAGCAATGTTACAGTAATTGCCATGCACCTTGAATAAAAGGAGAAGGAAAATTATTACAGAACAGCTACAATTTGGGAAACAGCTTCAGCTATGCTATAAATAATGTAAGTGTACTTAGTGTTCCCGAAAACAGTTTAACAAATGAAGGCTTTCACAGACATCCTGGGGAAACATAGAATTAACATGTATTTGCTGGGGAGGTTCAGAGGTGGGGTGCTGACAGAAAAATGATGGCACGTATATGATGAAAACAACCCACATGAGGAAGGTCAAGGACAAAGAGACATTGGTATTTGAAATCCTGTACAGTCTTTTTCATTTGTTTATCTTTCAACAGGATCTTTTATTATGGCTAGTTTTAAGATTAGATCCCAGCCAACGCTTTGCTCAGTAGCTCAGCAGTTTCTACACAAATGTTCATTGGCTGCTCTCCATGTCAGGATGTGAAAGAAGTTAACCATAGTTCAGAACAACCTGATCCTCATCGTTTTGGCTTGTGTGGTCTTTCTTTGGCCTTTGAAGACCACTTCTCTTATGCGAAGTATCTTAAGGCCTGAGGAGCAGTGCAGCACATCACTGGTGGGAGAGGAAGGCTCTACTTGTTCTTTGCAAATATACTGACAGTGTTAAAAAGTCCAAGGCCTTTCTTTCCCTGGGGGAAACAGCCTTTAGGCTGATGAAGTAAGATGACAGATTTGCCTGAAAAAGCCTGCTTTGGGCCTTCTCATGAAGTCCCTACCTGGTTGACAGAGGTCCTTACTTTTCAGGGTGGCTAGCTGAGATGTTTCAGATGCAGTTCCAGCCTTCTAATAAGATTATGAGGTTTCCCATTCTTATGCTGCATTCTTGGTATTTGCTTTTTCATCTAAAACCAGAGACAGACTGAGTTAGCATGCACCTTGGAAAACACTAGTGTCTTCAATCAAAGAGCAAGAAAACACTTTTTTTGTTCACTAATAAAAGCCAAAGGAAGCTGTCATATCCTGCCAAATTCTTGTCTTGCTGCGATGAAGATATAATATACACACACACAGTAGTTTTTCAAGGTGGTGGGTGGGAGCTGAGCTTCAGAGCTATTTGTAGATGGGCTGCTCCTGCTAAGGAGCAGTAGTCTACATTCCCAGTCCTCAGCGAATGCTCCATAATGTGTCTTCTATAGCCAACAAGGTGGCCCGTCTGGCCTGTTTCATGGACTGTAAAAACACATCATTCTTGCATCTCAGTTAATACGTTCTTTTGCCAGCATCAGCTTCTCCACGAACAATCCAGCCAGTCCTGTGATAGAAACTCCTTGCAGGACTCCAATAGTGTGCCGGTGGGGACTGGTAAATTCAGGCTGTATTCACCTTTGCCATTCAGAACACACAGATTAGGAGTGTGATCCCAGGTTAAGGGACATGATTATTTCCCTTTAATCGCTTGAAACCATACTCATGAAGCTGTAGCTGGAATACTGACGTCCAGTTTTGGGCAGAACAACAGAGATACCAACAAATTGGAGGGAGTCCAGAGGAGGGCTACTGAGATGTTTCAAGGGGCTGAAGCACATGACATGCATGGAAAGGCTAAGGAAGGTGGGTTTGTTTAGCCTGCAGAGTAGAAAGCTAAGCAGTGATCTAACTGAATTCAAATACTTAAAGATGGGCCACAGAGAAGACAGAGACAGAGGTGCGCAGTGGAAAGACAAGAGACAGGCATTATTCACTAGTTACAGCAAGGGAAATTTCAGTTGAATATAAGACGAAACATTTTTCACTATGAGTGTGGTCCAACCCTGGCCCAGGTGCCCAGAGAGGCTGTGGTTCTCCACTCTTGGAGATACTCAAAACTCAGCAAGACCCCAAGCAACTTGCTCTAGTTGCTTCTACTTTGAGAAGGCGTTGGACCAAAGATCTATATGGGTATTTTCCCATCTAAATTATTCTATGACGAAATTTTAAAGCACCTGAGCAGAGCACTATGCAGAGTGGTAAGGTGGTTTGAAGAGAGAGAGTGACTTTGCAATCACATATAAAAAGCCCTGGACACCTATACTATCCATAGGCTGTGTTTGATCTCTAGTCGACAATTTTTTGTATAATTAGGCTCAAATCATGAAAGTCTGAATCTCTACTATATTGGTCAAATGACCACACAGGTAAGTTAGGGAGGCAGTAATATATCCATAAACAACTTTCACCATGGATGAAGACAGAAATAGCGATAAGTAATGTTTAGTGCCTGTCTTTGATTCCCCTATTCGATTTTTTAATTCATATTCTCATGTTTTTAGGTAGTCTGTTATTGTTCTATATGACAGCAGGTATAAACTGCCTAAGTGCATGTAAAATAATTTCAGTTTGCATGAAAGCTGCTTTCTTAGCCTAAATCAATTGCAAGTATGGCTTTTTATTTCTATCCTTTGCATTAAAGAGCACCTGAAAGGTTATGATGGAGCTTCGATCCTCAGTACAAGCACATAATAAAAGATATTGACATATTGTTTAAACTAGCTTGAAATTGATTTTTTCTGAACTTATGCCCTTCAGTCATCTTTAAAGTTTTGAATGGAGTACAGTAGTTCCTGTTAAAAAATAATGTCTTACCTAAAGAAGAGCATGTTTGCAAAACGTAAATTAGTTGGCTGAAAAATGCTGTAGGGACATGTTCAGGTGTGCTCCATTGTTCTAAATCTATGTATCACTTTAGCTGATGCTACATCCCATCAGAGACCCATTTTTAATTGTAGGATCATGAATCACACAAAAGAAACACCAAAATATTGGAAGCTAAAGGACACAGGACTAAAAAGATTGATTTTTTTTTTTCCAAGGGCAATTTTGTTAGTAATTTTTCCTGTAAGCCAATATATATATACCTCACTGTCTTCCTTTTATCCCAAATTTTAAAAAAGAAAACAAATAAAAAATCCAGTTCTGAGCAGAAATGAGATTCAAGAAAATGAGTAATGAGATTCAAAGAAATGGGAAAGATTAAGCTGAACAGAAGATGAGAAAACGACTTCTTAATCAACTAAAAGAATGTGAACATATAAACACAAGAAGTAAAGAAAAAAAGATTCCCAATTCCTTAATTAGGTCCTACATATGAAGTTTGATTTGCTATTACATATAAAGTCTGACTTGCTAGTATGTGGAACACTGTGAAAAATTGATGTTTAACAGCTTTATTGAAACATCTCCATTCAAGTCCAGGCCTGTAGTTCTAATAATATTCACAGATATTAGCAGGCCTTATCAGGCCTTTTGCCTAGAGCCGTAAGACCAGGAAACACTTTATTTCCATGGTACAATAAAGTGTAACGAGATAAACTGAGTTAAAGAATATGTAGGTGGATTGTCAGGAAACATATTTCTTCATAATGGTGTCTTTCAGACTGGGGGGTGATCACGTAGCGGAAGAGTTGGAAATCCCTTTATTTGAGGAACTGCAAGCTGTAAAAAGCTTTTGGAAACATTTTATGTAGGAAACTCTCGTTCACAGACAGAAGACAGAACTGCACTAATGTGAGGCAGCTTTCCTGGAAACAGAAAGGGAGTTTTGTTAGAAAAAACAGGAAATGTCCTTCCTTTACTCCTTCCCCACAAATGCCTCCACGAGATTGTGTGGTTAAACAGATGTATGGGAGATTGGTTACAAACCACAATCTGGGATCACACTACGGAAGTAAAAGGGCTCAGTGCAGGCAACTGATAGCTAGCATGTTCTCACTTATTTTTCTAATTTAGTTTTTATCTGAGCGAAAGGAAAATTTGCTGCAGGTGATTGAACACCTGTATCAGGTAACACCCTGCATAATTCGAAAGTGCAACATATAGGAGTATTTTCTCAGTTGAAGCGACAATAAAAACCCACTTGACATCTGCTGAGTGTTATATATCTTACATATGGAAAATGAAAGTAATTTGCAACAGTCCTGATTAATACTGAGCAGAGTCTTGTACAGAGGAGTATTTCTTTTTTGATACTCTAGCGGGAAGGGATGCCATCCAGAGGGACCTGGACAGGCTAGAGAGGTGGGCCCATGCGAACCGGTTTAACAAGGTGAAGTGCAAGGTCCTGAACCCGGGTCAGGGCAACCCCCAGTATCAATACAGGCTGGGGGATGAAGGGATTGAGAGCAGCCCTGCCGAGAAGGACTTGGGGGTACTGGTGGATGAA
>NW_008825208.1:6075895-6096119 GCF_000699105.1 Pygoscelis adeliae
CAGATGAGGGTCACGAAGATGATCAAGGGGCTGGAGCACGTTGCCTATGAGGACAGGCTGAAAGAGTTGGGGTTGTTTAGACTAGAGGAAAGAAGGCTCCGGGGAGACTTTATAGCAGCCTTCTAGTACTTAAAGGGGGCCTACAGGGAAGGTGGGGAGGGACTGTCAGAGGGTGTAGTGATAGGACAAGGGGTAACGGTTTTAAACTGAAAGAGGGTAGATTTAGATTAGATATCAGGAAGAAATTGTTTACTGGTGAGACAGTGGAACAGGTTACCCAGAGAGGCTGTGGATGCCCTGGAACTGTTCAAGGCCAGGCTGGATGAGGCTTTGAGCAACCTGATCTAGTGGAAGGTATTAATTAACCTGGAATTAGCTATTAATGAAGAAGCCCATGGCAGGGGGGTTGGAACTAGATGATCTCTAAGGTCCCTTCCAACCCAAATCATCCTATGATTCTTTCCCCACTTTGGGATAGCAAAGCTCATGTGTCCTTTTTTCAGAGAATCAATGCCATATTGGTCTTAACATTTAGGAATTACAGTTTGTAAGAGATCTGGACTGCCAAAATCATTCAGTTATGAGTGCCTGAGACAGCTGGTTTAAGCTCTCTCAGGTGGGTCTGCACTCCATCACAGTCATTGTTGCCACTGTGATACAGTTGTATCATTAGAGGTGAAGCTTAAGGCCTCTTTGAAAACTAGCTTCTCTTAATTAATTTTAAATGACAAGTTAAGCAACTACTCTCAAACGACTTAAGAAAAATTAATTAATTTAACCTTGAAGTAACCTTGTGAGGAACAGAAGTTGTCATTATTTCTGTATTAGAGAAAAGGAAAAGAACCCCTACAGAGACGCTATTGTAAGATATAGCGTCAAAGATATAGGCTCAAAGCCCCACGGGAAATGTAGTTCAGGAAATCAAGAAAAAATACTCATATCTGTCTGCGATTTTGGATATAAATCACAAAAGGGTCTTCTTCCTCAATGTTCTGCAGGCAAACTGTAAGCATTGAGAAGTTATCTGTAGTTTTACTGTGGCTCAACTATCATTTTTCCTCTGGCCTCCTTGTTTTAAAATGGACACTATTTTCTTTTGTGGTCCATGCTATAAAGGCTAAGGTGCATTCAGATCTGAGTTGCTTTTTCTATATAAAGAGAGAGAAAAAAAAAAATTCAGAGATTATCACTTTTAGCTCAGTACTTCCCACAAGCTGGAAATTTACTTAATCCATTTTTGTGTGTAAAACAGCAGGTAAGATTTGGACCCTAGATCACTTACAAAAAGTAATAGTTTTTGTCACATGAGTCAGTCTGAGGCTAGTCTGGAAAGCTGCATCACTTCTGATGCTGAATATGGTCAAAGCTTGTGAGAGAAGTCCAAACTGAGATTTTGGTAGATGGTTTAGAAAAGGAACACATAATCTTTTCATTCAGCTTCTTCATTAATGGCTAACTCCAGGTTAATTAATGTGTACCTAACTAATTAAATTTCCACTGATATCATGAGGAAAAGCAAGCAGTTTCCTTGGGACTCTCTATTAATAGTTTCTAGCAACTTGGATACAGATTCATTTTTCCTACAAATGATGAAAAATCTGTTTTGCTTTAAGACCTAGTACAATGGGATGCTGGGACACCATAAATATGAAAGCCTATCTTGATCACTGTCTGCTTATTTCCTTTCTTTTTAATATCGGGAGATGTTAAATAGTGAAGCATTATTTTATGCACTGTTTTGTCTGAGATAATAAAAAAATTTAAGTAATATAATCTGTTTTCTCTAGCTGTGCTTCCTTCTAGCCCTTCTCTCTTCTGCATCAGAAGAGAAACTCTTCATCTTACTATTCTTGCACAAAAGTCAAGGATGAAGGTGATCCAGCTTAAACTAACTGCTGAAAAAAGCAGAAACTGCCTCATTGGCCTCTGTCTTTTAAACCCTCACCAGAGATACCTGGGTGAAAATTAACATTATAGAGAAAACAATCTTATTTTTAATACTTACCATTTCAGTGCACTAATTTAGAGTTTGGCCTCAAACAAGCTGTGCTACCAGTACAAAAGCAGGAGCAGTGAAGTGAAGTCAGGGTTTGGGGAATGAAAGAATTAGGGAACTTTTGAATACACCTTTTCTGCCAAGAAAAAGATCTGTGAAGCTGCATACTCAGGCAGCTTGGATCTACAGGAAGTGGAACATAGCTACAAGTAGAATTTTAGATGTCATGATTCTCAGGGAAGTTGTTTTTCCTCCCTGTAGCCTCTGATTCTAGTCTCATGTGCTTACAGAAGAATCACAATTTCTATTTAGACATTCCTAGCTCTCAAGATTGCAGGCTAAGAAGTGTCCTACATGCAGCCTGGGCTTTGAAACCAAAAACGGAGGAAGAAACCAGAGCATTTTTGCATTCTGTGACTTTTAAGCTCGTCTCGTGGTTTTAGGCAAATCTCTCTCCTGATGCTTCAAGGCTTACTGTTGGTGATACTGAGTAGCAGCGTGGGATACCCCTAGCACCAAGGAGCACGAACAGGTCAGAATGCAACCCTGCCTGCAGTCACGGGGCAGACGCTGCGTCAGGGCAGTATCTCCCTTCAGTTCCAAACATCTCCTTGCTATGAATGCAGCACAAAGGATCACGGTGTATCTCAAACCCAAGGGCTCAAGTTTCTGTCTTTCTCTTTGTCAAGAACAAATTTCTGTATTCATGTTTAATCTTGACAAATTTCAGGAAGAGAGAGATAATTAAAATGCCCTGTTGTTTTTAAAAACTCTTCTGTACGTGGCAATGCTTATGACTGATAATTTCTGGTGCTCCAGGAATCACTTATTCTCTACATGCAAAAGTTCTTGGCAAACATACTACTTTTGTTCAAACATGCTGCAGTCCAAAAGCATAAACCAAATTAATTAAAACAAACTGAGAGGCAAAGCCCTATTAATCTCCTTCTCTTGCAATCTTACATGCTCCACTGGAGCCTTCTCAACCAAATGGTTTGTAACCACCCTGCCCCACTAAATACACACATTTATTTTCTGTTTCTATAACCTTTTCCCTCCATAGATCTTTAGAAAATGAGCCATTTTTCATTCACAAACCCTCACAGTTAGCTAGTGTTAATATCCTCAGAGTATGTACACCATTGTGGACAAACTCAAGGAGACCAGGTAATGGAGCTTGTCTTTTAGAACTCAATGACAGAGCTAAAAGATGAACCCAATTTTTAAAACTCTACCTCTACTTGCAGTCTTCTACCTCAGTGGGTGTGTTAGGCAGCCCTGTGTCCAACATTATATATTGGGCATAATTTTCTACTGCTGTTTACATTTAGTGTTCAACAAAGTCAATAAATGCAATTAGCAAAACTGGCCTCAGCAGAAAAATAGTATTTTGTCTCCCATTGTAACAGAGTACATGACAACACAAAAGTGCAGAGTGTTGGACAGCTGAGGAATCCAGATGTCTGGATTTCTACATGTGTTAGCCAAGTTCTTTCTCTCTGCTTTGCTTCACTTTTAGGAACATG
The DNA here is from genome assembly GCF_000699105.1 of Pygoscelis adeliae. Taxonomy (NCBI): domain Eukaryota; kingdom Metazoa; phylum Chordata; class Aves; order Sphenisciformes; family Spheniscidae; genus Pygoscelis; species Pygoscelis adeliae. The sequence continues at coordinate 6,079,418 of NW_008825208.1, forward strand.
ACTTCCTTGTCTTGTAGGAAGTAAATACTTTTTTTTTCCTACCCAGACTTGGAGTCCATCAATTCCTTCCACTGTGCAGGAACATCCCAAAAGTGCTGGAGAAGAAGCACTATTTTTATATAGAAGTTGCCAGGCCCAGAGTCATGTTTTTCAAAATGTCCAGCACCAGAAACTTCAGAGGGAAGTGTAAGAACGTGTTATTTACTAATTAGGTGCAGGTCCTCACAGTAATTAAGTAAGATAATAATATTCAGTTCTTAGAAACACTCTCTCAGAAGAGACCTCTCCTTGCTGTCTGTGGCAAATATGCATTAGTAAGGAGTAAGACACTATTACAGGTTTGTTTTGTTGGTTTTTTCCTTTCACTTCCAAGATCCATTATAAATATGGAATTTTGATTCTAATTTTGCTGCAAGGGCCTCCAACCTTTCGCATGTTCTGCAGCAGTCAGAAAGGCAACACCTGTATCCTTTTTCTGCACAGTAGGCACTTGAAATTTATAATGTGAGAAACACAGATGGATGGTTTAGAGGAGGAAATTGCCCCTGGAAAGTTATCTGACTGGTCTTAAAATGAACTGGAAAATTTCATCTGGTTCTGTGACATACTTTGTATTGGTTCTGATCTGATCAAAAGTGCCGTGGCAAGTACCTTTTTCTCCAAGTACTTTTGGTTTCAGCCTCCAGTGAATCTTGGCAATGGAAAAGGGGATGAGTGAAAAAGGGATGGATATGAAAATAGTTTGCTTTGGGCTCCTATGTGTTGCTGCCATGCAAATTATTGGGTAATAAAAAAAATCAAAACTGTAACAATTCTTGAAGTAGCGTTGATTTATAGATAAAAGATTCAGATCCAGTTGAGTATAGCAAATTGTTTTTACTTGTTATTACATGTTATCTACAGAGTGACTTCCCTTAAAGTTAGCTCCAGACACAAAACAGAAGATCTTCAGTTCAAGCTTTGCCACTCAGGCTTGAGTTGAGTAAAAGTTGCTGCAAATAGACTTTTTACACCCCTTTGTGTACCAGCTCTGCCTCCTCACTTTGGAATGGTAAATTTGCATTGGGTGGAAGACTACTTTTCACAGGCTAATACAAAATAATACTTAGGATTCAAAGCTGTCATTGCTCCAAGCAAGGGCTAACTCAATGAAGTAACTCACTCTTTACTTAAAACAGCCTGCTGAAGAGGATTCCCAGCTAGTATCACACAGGCACCAACATTTAACAGAAATGCATAGAATGAAATGGCCCATTTTTTTTTCTTTTTTTAACAAATAGTTCATCTCAAATACCCTGCTACCACCACTTCCTTGTTGATGCCCTTTCCCTCCCACCCATGTGAGAAACAGAAGGCACAGTTCCTTCTACTCAGCCTGTACAGTTTTACTTGCTTATCCTGTTTCCTTCACGTGGTGTGTTTATAGCACCTTTGGGAAGAAAGTTTTCTGCTCCTTCAAGCTTTGGATTAGCTGTTATAACTCAGAGTGGTTTTTTGTTACTTTATATCTCTTTTTTTTTTCATTCCTTCCTGTTAATTTTAAATTAACACTGTACCAACTGCTGCTTCATGTAGTATCCTGTACAGATAGACAAGAACAAGTAACAGTTATGCTTATGTAGAGATTGGATTTCTAAAAGTATTTGGATAATAATAATATGTAAAGACACTCACATGCACAACTGTCAAACCTTCCTTGATTTCAATGTAAGATAGTTGTTTGATCTAGCGAGATATTTTAGAAAATCCCTTTTTAAGGCTACCAAGCTCTGCCTGTCAATCTTTGCTGTGTATGTTAGCTGAAATGTTTTTGGTCCTTTATTTTGCACATAGTGATTGAGAAGATGTGCCACAAATAAGTACAACCTCTAGAAGAATGGCAATAAGGAGGTTTTGTGCGCTTCTTTTTTACCTGAATTGACTATTTTCTTGTGGAAAGGGCAGGAAAGGCACTGACTTCATTTAGATATATAGGTAGCTCTAAGCATAAAGGCAGTTTCACTGTTGTCCACAGAACTGGCTTTACACTAAAGGGCGTCTTTGAACTGAAGCCTGTATAATTAGATCTCATCAGCAAAAGTACTTTCTGGTGCAACTGGCTTGTAGCATTATCATGCAAATGACACAGAGGGCTAAAACTGGATTCTAACTGTAAGATCACCGAGCTGATTTGGTGTAGCAAACACATTACAAAGAACAATAATTACCAATGATAGGAGTGAACTGTGATTTCTTCCCATGTTTTGCACTGCTTTTATGCAACATCCTTCCTCTTAGCAAGAAGCTTTTTTTTTTCCAGAGATTTTTCACAAATACAATATTTTACAAAACAAAGAGAAGCCTGAACATGTGAGCTACATTGATGTATGGTCAAAAGTTCAAATTGAGGAGATTAAAAGCTCTGAATACAACTAGATACCCATTTGTTTTACTAAGAAAAAAGCAAATGTCATCATTTTTAAGCCAGACCATCATTTTGGTGTCCTGACTCATGACCTTACTGGTAAAATGGGGCAATCTATATACATACAGATGTATTTAACTGCATGTCTTCATCTTTTGAAAACAAAATATAGATAATCTGCAGCATAGTGCATTTGGGAAGATTCCAGCTTGGAAATTGTCCCAAGTATGGGCTTTCTGCATTCTGAGTTTCGTGCTGCCTCCTGTATACACACATCAGTGATTTTAATAGCAGCACGGCTCACATAATCATAAAGGTAGACTGGAGTCTGAAAGGAGACAGATCTGTTCAAACTGATGTGTCTCATTCAACATGATTTCCAAAGAAGACAGGTGAGAAACATGAAATGTCCAATCTATCGATATGGCATTTATTATTATTTATGTAATACCTTAGGTGAAGGCAGTATTACGCAGGCAAGCAAAATAGCTTCATAGTCCTGTCACATAGATGCAGCTTGGATTTCTAGGTAGAGAAGGGATGAGTGTCACCACATTCCTTGAGCCCAGAATAAGCATACAGGATCCACATTTCTCTTATTTTTCCACTCTGTTTTCTTCTGCTCTTGGTGCTTTTTTTCAGAATTAGCAACTTGCTGGTCAAAATCTTGTATGCATTTGTGCTCTACCAGGCTACAACGGCATTCCAGAAACCTTTTTGCAGTGCTTCTTACAGCTAAGTATAAGAATGCCCCTTGCAATTAAGTATTCCCTGGCTGATATGTCCCCTGCTCAAAGGGCTGTTATTTAGTCCCTCTATATTGCCAGAGTGGGTAAAAAGATGCAAGAAAACTACTGCAAAATAAGATAATCTGACAATCTTTAAATATACAGATCTCACTGGGGAGAGCATAGAGCCTGCAGGACAGCTGAGAGATTTCCTGGGTTTTCATGATTGGGTCTATCAGAAGCACGGCATTCATATAATTTTGGAAGTTGAATGCTTCATCTGACCAGAACTAATACAGGAGAACAGGTGGGAGACATGGACTCTTTTTTTCCTCCTATAAATATAGCCAATTCCTTATGACAAAGAACCTCATTAATGCAATATTGAACCTTCATATGCCAGGGAGCACGGAAAGCTTGTACTGGGAGGAAAGTGATATAGAGAGTTATTTGTCATAAATACGAATTTTGATGTGATTTGGATCAGAGAGGCATTGAGTCATATTTGTCCATGGAGTTAAACCAAGAAGGAAGAAATTTTTCTTCTTGGCATGAACCTGCATTGAAGTTACATTTGCATGGTCTTCTCTTATTTCCAATACAAAGGTGACCAGGCAGCACAAAGAACTTCATGGTGTTGAACTGTATAACTGTTGCTAAGAGAAAAGCAAACAGCACTCAAGGATACTCCTCATCTAACTGAGCCTTTTGTACTAAATGTTTACCCAGACTATGCTATGTGGCTTCTGCAGATGGTTTTATGTCTGGTGAGTTTACAAACATAGATGTGTGTATCTGGAGAAAAGCTCATTTTGAAAACACCTATGAGTCTGGTCAGGAATTAGCAACACCCAAAGGAAAAAGGCGGCCAACATTTTAACAACTTGTATATATTCTCTCTTTAAGCCATAGTTATGGGAGTGTTATAACTGCAGAAGGTGAGGTGCAAAGAGATGACAGATCCTGCACAAGTGTGCGCCTGTGATTTGGACATCCGAGCAAACTCTGCAGAAAGTTGCAGGATTTCTTAGGCCTTTTATGAGATAGAAACTCTCCAAGGAAGCACTAAATATGTGATTGTAAGTGTAAAATACTTGCTGTAATAAGAATATTTACTGAAAACAAAGCAATGAAGGTATTTACAAACTTACAGTCTTTTAGCCCAGACACTTATGACATAAAACCTGCATACGATTAGGAGGAAAAAAATAGGGTGGGAATTCATGAACAATGAAAAATTCAAGGTATCCTGTCACTGATCCTCAGCCTAAGATTATAGCTGCTCTTTATTACCTGCAGAATAATACTGCAAGATTCATCACAGCGTGCTGTTTTCCACGTATGAAAGAGCCCAGATGAAAATCACACCCCCAACTATTCTCAGAGCATCCATCCAGGATTTACTGAAAGCACCACAGAACAGCACAATGAATGACTCCTCTGCTGAGGCACGCTGATAAAAACTAACATTTCCTTCCAGTGAGAGTACCCTTTTCTGGTTTTGCACTGTGCAGAAAGCTGCTCCAGTAGAGCAGCTACTCCACTTGGCATCTCTCCACCATCTCCCCCATATTCTTTCCCATGTTGTGGTGGGGAGGCTGTATGACAAAATAGTTTGAAATGTTGTCACTGCCCATGCAACTTCTACAGTTTCTGTGCATAAAGCATTTATAGCAACATGCCTTGACATGGGAAACATCATGGGAAACTCTGTGACGACCTCTGGAACTTGGGCAAGCTGGATGATCTGCTGTCAGAATTGGAGACGTTTTACGTAGCTGTGTCTGCAGAGCCACAGGCCTCTGTCCAGTACATCTGCATGCCCAGTATTAGGAAATGATAGTCTGCACTCCTTACAGACACCAGTATAATGTAATTATTACCACCTCTCATCTTAGAAAGCCAATGATATGAATTTGGTCACGATGTTTGCACGTTTGTGACCAACAGCTTTTGGAGTCTCTAATGTGGAAAATGTCAATCTGGATCAGGATCCATTAGTTTGTCCCATGTGAGAGGACTGAGAGGCTCTCCGTGCTCTGCTTACAGCCTCAAGAAACAGGTTTGTGACAGACTGCTGATGACCGCCAGCTGAAAGATTTGAAGGGCCACCTCGTTAGCAATCTCTGTGTAGTACAGAGTCAGAGGACCTCAGTCAGTGAACAACAAGCCCTTATCTTTTCTGTTTGCACTTTCAGATCGTTACCAGAGGTTAACATAGGTGACCGGAGTGTCATTTCCTGAGCCCTTGACACCCGCGACAGCTGCATTCCTCAGAATAGGAAGGGAATGACACAATGCTGGCTATCTGCTAAATCAAATGCCAGCCTGACGTTGACCTAGCCTATCTCCAACAACCACAGATGATCTCTTACTGTCAGAGGACGGAGAGGGATCACCCCAGAAATATTAGACAGAGCATTTTTGTAAGCACACAATGATGAAAGCAGTAGAGAGGAAAGATAATTTCTCTTGAGCTCTAAATTAAAAAAGCTGTTCTCTGCTTCTAAGTGCAGCTTTGGTCCCCTGCTTGAATACCAATATTTTTTTAAACTATATTTCACAGCACATAGACCTTTAGTGAAACTTACTATATTTCAGGTGAAAAGAAAACCCCATAGAATTTTCCCACACTAAATTATTGTGAAAAGAATGACCTTTTACTACAGCAGACAGAAACAGAAATGACCCAAGACTACTAACATTTTGTATTAATTCCCATTTATTTCTTAGGTCACAGCAACAACTTGAATGTTCTGCTGGATCAGAAAGGAGGTGAAACACAGCACATTAAGTTAAAACCAGGACATGAAAGAAGACAGATGCTTTTAGAGCTGAGGCATTGGGCCGAGGACTCTGGGTCATACTCCAGCATTAACTTCCTATGTGACCTTGGGCAAGTCACACAGAGTGATTCATCCCACCCAGCTATCACTGAAGTAATGTCTGATTCAAACTACTTGTGTAAATTACTCCTGAAGAGAGGGATTATTCACTTAATTAAGTTGGGTTGTATGCCCTTCTGCAGACATGTCCCTTTCTCTCTCCATTTACCAAAGAAGAAATGTACTGGCTCACTTAGAATAGATATTTGGCTTGTGTGTGATCAGTTGTAGGTAATATGAACCTAGGTCTTAGTTAAATGTTATTATCTATAAGTTTTAGTTTAAACTAAATTTAAGTTGATTATCTATAAAACTGTGTGGTTACAATATAGTTATTCCTCTTTTCAGCTTGTCTTCTACAGCTAAATGTTTAGCTCTTTGGAGATGGGACTATCCCTCAATATGGTGCATGCAGTACCTCGAAAATGGAACTCCTAGGGAGTTAAAGCACTACTGTCAGATAAACACTATTGGCAACCCTCTCGCTGACTCTTGTAATGGGTGCTGTTTGTCTTGAAGTCTCAGGTTCCGTAGTCCTGTGGTTACACTACAGTCTCAGCTTTTGCTTCAATCAAAAGTAGGTTTATTTGCTGGTGGAGATCATTAAAAGGTAAATGATCTGAAAGAAATGATCTGAAAGAAAGAGTCCAACTAAAAATAATTTAGTTCAGATCTTTCTCTTTTTTTAGTTTTTTTAATCCCTTGGGTTGGAAATAATGTAGTACTCACAGAGACAATAGCTTTCAACCTGGCTCCTGGCTGTGATGAAAGTGTCACCTCATTTTCACAGAATAGGTGGATTCCAGCACCTGTTCAGAGCCAGGGTAGGCATCTGATTAAGGATGTGTGTTTGGAACAAATTTCTGTCTGTGGCTCTCTTCTCAAAGTACTTACTGTTTTGAAGGTTACAGAGAAGGGAGAATATCTTCCTGCTCTGCCTGCTATCAACCCTCATCAGCAGGGCCTTAGTGTCACCAACAGCTGTGGGGAAAGACCATGTCATTGCAATAAGCTGTCCATATAAATGACGTATATAGCATGTGCTCTGGCATAAACACAGGACATCTTGTGGGAACATATCTGCCTGCAGAACAGCTGCAGGAACTAGCATCACTAGCTAGGAACCTCACCTCTGGTCTGCATCTAGTGGAGCCCTCTTGTAGGCACTGTGGCAGGATATACAAATCCAGTGCCTTCTTTCCAGGCATCTGCGCTGATGGATCTCCCTTGGGGAAAAGAAAAACTCCATGAAAATGAAATATTTTTACCCCAAGTCTGCTTCCTTTAACACTTACATACCCAGTTTATTGTGTGACAAACACCTGCACAGATGTTTACACCTGCTTTTGCAGTAGGGCCCACACAGAGAAAAGTGTGAGCCGAGCACCATTCTTCTGTGCACACCAGCAGCAGATACACACCTCTGGCACCACCAGTGCCCAGCTGCCCAGACGGCAAGGAGCTGCATCCCAAGTTTGACTTGTTGCTCCTTGTCACTTCTTGCTGTGCGGAGTACGGCACTATAAACATTAAGCCCTTCAGAGCAAGGGCTGTCTTTCCACCCCTTGTCAGTGCAACTTCAATCATTGTGGCATCCCTATCCATACCTGGAGTTTCTATGCATTACCCACAATGCGTAACTAAGAACAGTAAGTGCTGTCTGTCTGTCTGCTTTCTTCCTGTGTGCCAGCAGCTGAGTTTTTTGGGGTGGTTATGTCTGTAGTTCATAAAGAACTGTGGAATTCTCCCTTCTTAAATAGCACTCTATAAATCTCAAGTCATATACTCTTTAGAATTTTGCCCGCTTTTTAACGTTTCATAGTTTTAGTTATGAACAATGGCAACCATTCTTGTCCTGGATTAATCTGTAGATAAAAGTCTGAATACTACAGAATTCGCTCAAGGAGTAAGGATTAAGGGCACTGCATGGTCAGCTGATGCCACTGTGACGGTGATGACACTCGAACCCCGAAGCGGTCCATGACATAAACCTGACATAAGCCATGCATGACCAAGACACCACCAATCCTGTGCCCACAGTCCCCACGTACTCCTCTGTCAGAGGTGTTATGCCCCAGGTTTGCTTGTATGTCGTATGAAATGGAAACCCAGCATCCATGAACTCAACATTGACAAGGCAGGCATTGAGCCAGCCCCCACCTGGCTACAAGCCAGCCCTGGTGCAGAACAGGAAGACGGGTAAACTGTTATTCAGGGAAGGAGGCAGAACCGAAGGATCCTAAGCTTAAATTTACTCATAGACATATCTGCAAGCTCAAGACCTGGAGCTTACATAGGTCCTGCCCAAGTCCTTGTAACAGCAAAAAATGAAGTTACCATTGCTAAGATTATTTATATTGAAAACCATAATTGGATACATTTCATTTTTTTTCTGATGTTCTGACAGAGTGATGTAATGGCTGGAAGGAAGGGCTCACGTTGCCCAGTCTCCATAGTACTTATCACATAAGGAGCAGAGGAATAAGGACTACAGACTGGGTACTTCTTCTTAACTGTTAGTTTCAAAAGCAGCTTTTTGGGTAAAATCAGCAGTAATAAAGAATGAGCTGAACAGCTCCACCTCACTAATGGGTGTTGCTATGGAAATGAGGAAAGTATGCTTGTTCTTAGAATTACAAGGACACACAAGATAATGGTGAAAAAACATACTTTATAACAACCTTCCTTAAGTGGTTGCATGATACTAGTCAAAAAAGTGTAGGTCTGTGTACAGTTCTCATCCCAAAAGTCAGTCTTCTGTCATTTGCTTGTTCTCTAACAGTTTAGCATGGGCACTTCAAGCATCAACCCTTGCACAATCGCGAAATAACCGTGAAGCTCCACTTAATGCTGGGGCTCAGGCAGCTCTCCTTAAGCTTTGTATTGTTTTCCCCAGTGTTTCCATGGGAACCTCTGACTCTGCTGCTGGTAACTGAGAAAGGAAAGATTCAGAAAGTTCAGCTAAGCCAGTTTAAAAGAGCAGCTGCAAGCTGCTCATGTAGCCTAGAGGAGACAGAACAAAGGAAGCTTTAGTAGGAGACAGGATGGAAGAAATTGTAGTCTTTTTAAATGAAATCTGTATACCACAACAAATAAGTTATATATTTTTTAGCATATTGCTCCCATCAGTCCATATAGGGCAAAATCAGATGAAAGTACATAGCACATATGGCTCCATGCATTATTAAAACTGCCATATTAAGGGCAAAATTTACTTTACTGGGTAAAGTGCAAGCAATAGAGACACTGCATGTGAAACTAAGAAGCAGCAATGCATCCTCAGGTTTGGCCAGAGCATGTAGAAATTGTGCCTGGCTACAGCCCAGGTTCTCCCTTGCAATACACTGTATTTCTTGGACTCGAGTGCCAGGGATGACACCCAGGTATATTACAATAGCCCCTGCTCCTTTGTTACCAGTGCTGATGTTGGGCTTCCACACTAGAAGTACATTTTCACCCAGAAGAAATAAAAGATGGGGCAGGGCTTCCTGAGGCTCTGTTTGCCAGCAGGTCTTTCAGTCCTACTAAAATTGTTACCCAATGAGGGAATATCACCTCTGAAGTACAGAAAACAATATATCATGACTTGACAGTAGACAAGGACAAATGTGACTTGAAATGTATTCCATTAATAAAAATACATACATAAATGAACAAACAGCTCCATGGACTGAATCCTTCTATTAAAATAAAAAAAGGGAAATTACTTGTTCTCAAAGATACTTACTAGTTTTGTATAGTACATTTATTAAGACCTCACAGTTGTATCCTGGAGTTTTATGAAGCATTAATTATAATATGAAAATTGGAAACCACTGTTCCTACTGGTGAGTTTGTTCTTGTAATATTCCTGGATAAATCCTACCAGGATTAAAGGAAATAATGCTAAACGGATATCTAAGGTACTGGTTTTCTAGCAGAAACTAGTTGCCAAGTTCTGGGGAATGATTTGATTTTTGCCTTCCTGGAAGGTAAATACATTCGGAAAGGAATGTATTTGGCAAATGTGGTTTGATCCTTTTGCTAGCAAATGGAGTGACCACTGCACACCAGTCTTCATTGGGCATGGCTTGGCATGTTAGCTTTGTTTTGTCATGAAACAGACTGTAAGGCAAGACATTGCAGTTCTACCCTACTCTATTGCTGATAAGATGCAAAGGCGAAAATAGGAGTGCAGAAGCTCACAGCTTCCGCAGTTTCTTCCTGCGTTGGATGGTTGGGTCATGTAGATTCAGGAGAGTAAAACATCCGTGAGAAGAGTGAAGTTACTATGATTACTCCAAGCCGATTCGCTGTGCAGGTGCTCCTGCTCTTCAGTAAGTGTCAGGTGGCTTAGGAAGTCCATCACCAAGGTAAACTGAATGATAGAAGACAGGTTTACACTGAGTGAAGATTACTGGTGGAAGACTTTGCACTGATACCATGAACTTGCTTTCAAACTAATTTAAAGTAAAGCTTGTGCTGAATATTGCTGTTGAGTGCCCCTCTCACAGAGAAGGATGATGGTATTGGGTCTGGAGGGAGGCAGCTGGACTGTTAAGTGAAGTTTAACCAAGTGCTGATCTCATTGGCTAACATGAAAAAAGTAATTGAGACTGGGGTCAATGATCTCATTTACAGCTCTATAAAGCAGATGAATGCTTTTGAGATTCCTTTCTCTGAATGTGACTTTCCAAATTGTGCAAAAAACTGTAAATAAAAATAAGACCTTAATTGTCATATGGCCTTAAGCAGTCCATTAAACTTTGTATCTCAATTATCCCTTCAGTAAAATGGTGATAATTGTACCTACCTAGCGTTGGGAGAATAAATTATTGTTCATAATCAGATTGCAGGCTGATAAAAGATGCCTTTTAAACATTCAGAAAGGGAAGGGAACAGTTAATGTTAACATTCACAAAAAAAGGAGCAGCGGGAGGAAAAGATCACAGCTAAAACTTGCTTCCCCAGGTGCACTTTCTACTGTTTCCTCACCCAGTATAGTAATCACTTCAGGACAAAATAAGCCAGGCACATGAAAATGATGCTAAGACACTCCTGGCAGAGTTTCCAGTGCAGGCCAGCACTGCAGCAATGTCTGCTCACGGCTTGTCAGGATCACTGTGGGAAACGCACGCAAGAGTGGTGGTTGTTATACAAGTGGAGGAAGAGAGGGCAACTCGTCTGTTTGCTGTTGCTTAACATGGGTTTGGGTAGTATTCTTCCCAGGCCTTCTTGAACACACCTTGGTACCTGGGAACGCTTTCATATGGAGCAGTTATGAGATACTGTGGTCAATGTAGTTCTGCTAACAAGCTGTAGCAATATTTATAAACTGAAGAGCTCTATAGACAGTCATACACTTGCTAACAGGAAATGGGACATGGTTGCTTCACCTGTGCAATTAGTGAAGCAAGTTTCTGCATGTTCATATACCCTTACACAAGCAAGAAATGGATAGAAAGATCCTGTTGTCACCTGGGACCAACAAGATGCCATAGAGACCGTAAAGCATCACAAGGCACTGGGCAAGATAAAAGACCATGAAATGCACTGCCTTCTTACAGTCAAACTCTCTGCTACCTGTACTGCTGTGTAAATAATTACAGCACTGACAATGCTTGGCTGTTGGTATGGATGGTATCAGTTTAAGCACTTCTATCTGTATAGGAACATATATTATTCTGAGGTTGAGATTGCTTTTTGCATCCATACAGAAAGGTTTTCACTTTCTAAAATGTCTGTTCCTCAAGCTGAGGAGCTCTGGGAATGCTGGGCCTCTGCCTACAGTCAAAATCCAATAATGCCAAATAGATGTAGAATAGTGGAGAGAAGTTAAAATCTTGGTCAGGGTATCTTGTGTCAATGTTTTGCTCATGTCCATTAGCCAAACAGTTGTAATTTCATTTTTCCCGGGCACTGAGTTAAACTGCTTGTGAATAGCATTTCTCCTGTTCCACCTCCCCTCTGCTAGAGCCAAGGAATTTAATCTGCTTGGAATCAAAATTCATGTTCTCACTGGCCATAAGCTTCAGATCGATGTGGTCAGGTTTTGCTTAAGCACTACCAAATTTCACACCATTTGAATTCATGTTCTCTGACAGTGATGCAAATTAGCTTTTTTTCTAAGAGCTAAGATTGCAAAATATGTTGCATAAATATGATCATCTTACTTTTAAGAAGGTTTGTCAGAAATCGACTATGTATATAGAAAAGGAAGGCAATGGAGTGTTAGCACTAAAATATCACCTACCATCTGGAGCGGGGCTTAGCACACAGTGAAAAAGCAAGGTCTGGGCATAGATTTGGAAAGCTTTCTTAAAGATGTTTAAAGGCATGACTCTAAAGACACACACACACCACATAATTCTAGGACTCAGGTTAATGTTTGTAATGGGGAAAAGTTTCTGTGGGGTGACAGCAACTATGGTCTTGGTGACAGAAAAACAAAGTTCTGCCCTGACAGGAGGATTGGAAACAAAACCTTACTCCATTCTGAACTGGCTGCAAATCAGTACAGCATTTCAGTCCTGTCCATCATGCAAAATGAGGATTTTCTACATCTGGTACACTTAAAAAAGACAGAATTAAGATTAAAAAAACCATAAATGGATATAAGTTGGGAAAAAAAAGTAGCAAAAACATGTTGAACCTTGGGGAAGGACAGGGTTTTTCTGCCCTGTGTATTTCTGATGGCATAGTTGGCAATGTGTGCATCATAATCACACCCATTAGAGATACGCAAGTGTATGCTGCAGATATTCTCAGTAAAGCTCTTAGCCAGTAATGACTCTTAGTGCTGCACTTCATTACATATCAGCAGAAATATGTAATTCTGTGGGCCAAACATTCCTGCACATCGCTGTGCGAGCAGGCCACTCATTCATTTCGGTGAGAAATCCAGCTTGCAGAACAGTGATCAGGATTTATCTGTTTGATAAGCTGCGCGCACAGTGCTTATTGCAAGCCAGAGACACACATGGGCTTTGTAAAAATGACAACGAGCCCCAAACCCGTACAGCACATGCCTATATTTCCAAACAATCTTGCCACATATATTTTTAAACAACATTCTTACAACATATTCTGGTGACTGTCAAGGTTTATGATGGCCTGCACCTCCCTGACTTGATCCACTTTTCCTGTTGCCTAGCCAAGCTGGTTCTGTAACAACAAACATTTTTTATTTTGTTTCTGTTGTTTTGGTTTGGGTTTTTTTTTCTAAATCATAACCTCTGCTTTTTGTTTTCTTGCTTTACCACCCTTTCATTTCATCCTCTTTTTTGGTACAGGATCCCTCTTCTGTTCTCAGCTATGTGGGGTGAGATATTTGCTCCTTTACAGCAGATCTAAGGCAAAAGTGATAAAAAAGGGCTTGAAAAACTCCTGTACCTAGCCAGGAGGGGATTTCTTCCATGCAGGCACTTCAGAAGACAGATCCCTGAGCCACGGGCCTCCTCAGAAACCCTGCCCTGCAGCAGACCACGGCTGAGAGTGGTGAGGAAGCTGGGACAAGCTGCATGTGCTGGGGAGGGTCTAAGCAGACCTGTAGCATATAGGAACATGCCAGGAGGCTTTTTGGACTTCAGCTAGTCCTCTAGGCTAAGTAGAGAGAGAGTTTACAGCTACCATGACCTTCTTTTTGCCTGGCCCACACCTATGGCAGACAATCTCAAACCCGGTATTCTAAGTACGACTTACGATGTGCTTCATTTTACTGTAATTTGTATCACTAAGGCTAGAGTGCCTTGGCTAGCTCTCTTTAAAAATCAAGGGCCTGCAAAGGGATCTCAAATGGGAAGTAAGATAGATTAAGTTGGACTGAAATGCTGTTCTGTTTCAGTCTTTACACAAGAAGGTACACTGAGGTTTCTTTAAAGCTTCAGAAAAGTTCTAGGATAAATAATGAAAATATCAGTAACACCTTGGACATGCAGCATGGACTTATTTTAATATCAGGGTTTTTTTTTTGAATGTTGGGCCAGTCTTTAGGCTGGTATAGCTGAACATAGCTTCATTGCAGTCAGTGTTCAATATTCCCCAACAACTGATGGTGTATTGCTTCAGTCTGGAATCACCTTTTGGGACACCAATTACAACAGTTGCTGGCATGCTGTTTACTCTTTTGCTTTAGTGATACTTGGTCATGGACTACTCTATATTTAATGCATAATAGCACATGTGAACATATAATAGCATCCTATCCACCCCTGAACACAGGACCTAGTTAACTGTGCTGATATCTGTCCTTTAAATCAGAGGATATTAACAGATATGGTAAAACATAGCAGAGACATTTATTTTGCTTTTCCCAGAATTAGGTAAATGCTGTGAAAGTATTCACAACCATAATTTAACATTCCTTAACCAATTGACTTTGATTGTCACACCTTTTTCACATTGCCTTGATATTTAACTGTCTCCATACAAGGTAGAATAGCTGTAGGCAACAGATCCAGAAGAACACTTGGGAGTTCTCTTGCTGGAGCCTTGATGCTAACACAGCTACAACCTGCCAGTGTCTTAGAGGGTAGACTTGTACCACTGTGCCAAACCCTGCCTGTAGGACACCAGTGGCCTGTGCTCTTACCCCTTACTAGAAGGTTTCCCTAAAGATGCTCGGGGAGGTTGCGTTCGGACCCTGTGTGGTGTGCCTGCTCCCCATGAAGGGTCTGGCACCTGCTCGCTATTCCCTAGCGATGGAGAGAAGCACTGTGGCCCAACTTCTTTGGCCACACAGCCCTCTAACCAAAGAGTAAGTTGCCATGTGAATATCCGAACCAGCCAGAGCAGTCTGAGTTTTTCTTTCTGCCTTTTGGGAGAACCGATTACTTCATGCCAGGCATAGCTTTATTGCCCAATGAGAGTTTGTTTACCAGCCCCACTCTTACGAGTAGATAACTGTGAAAAGACTCTGTGATGAATAAGTTCCTGTTGGAAACAGTCTGGAGTTTCTTTTGAAGCCACACCTGTTCGTATGACATAAACCTCTTAGGTGAGCCTCCTGCTCTCTCATGGCATTGAGAAACAGAGCATGTCACACCCCAGTGAAAAGCAAGGTAAGGCTGTATTGAGCACACAAACAAACACATGTGCAGGAAAACTAATGTCCTTAGACTGCCAAGCAACATTGCCCATTTAGCCATACCTAATGTTTGCACTCACACAAATACACACACACGAAATATTTGTTGCCTGAGTAATATGTCTTTTTGCTTGAGAGAAAAAAAGAAAGAAAGGGCAAAGGCAAGGTTTCCAGGAGGGTGTACATAAAATGTTTTTGATACAACTTTGATGGAGTCAGCTGAAGACAAAATGCCTACTGGTTTCTACAGATGCCCAGGTCCTTAAGGGTGTGATACACAGAAACAGAATACAGTATTTCCATATCCAAACTTACCACAATTAAATGCCTGAAAAGAACCTCTAACTGTAATAAAAACCAGAGCAAGTCACTAAGAAATGGATAAGAAGATTCAATTTTGTAATAGCCCCTTTTGGAGGATGCAGTAATTTGTAGACACTTGCTTCCTACTTACCAAAATTAACCGTCACACCTTACACTGACACCATGGGGTTGGAATACATGACGCAATGCAGCAATGACTCACGATGACGAGTATGTGGAATGAACCTGTTCCCTGTATTTCAGGTAATCCATCCAGTTATGATCTACTGGTGAAGGATTGAACTTGTCCTTAGGCAAAGGGCACAGCAGCGTGTCTCCCAGACCAACGCTTCCACGACATCACCAAGCTCACTCAAGGGAAGACCCATTCAGGAGCAGTTTTGTCTACCACAGGGCTTTTTGGCACAGACAGACAAGCAGAAGGACAAAATCAAGTGCGAATCCTGTGGCCTTCACTTGCGTACTCTGGGCTGAGGTCTCTTAAAAGAAAGTGGGGGAAATTGCTCAGTCCTCTGTTCACTTTTTTCAATGTATGAAACAGATCATGCTCCTGAACAAGGCTAAATTTTGATGGATCCTGCAGCTGTTCCCACTGTTTCTTCCTTGATGTCCAGGTTGCTCTCACCAACATTGATAGAACAGCAACCAGCTGCTTCTACTTCTGTTCCTGGCAAGACTCTGCTCTTACAAATGTAAGCTTGTCTGATATCAGACACTGATGGCTGCTAAGGGCAGTTGATTCCAGAAGCAGGCGAGTATATATTCCATTTCAGGGGCATAATTTTGGACACCATTCTGCCATTCATCCATACCAAATCAAATTCATTCCTCTCTGTACATGTTTATATAACTGTCACTCTCTGGGTCAATGTCAAGAACTGAACTGGGAAAAAACTCCTGAGTAAAAGCAGAAGTCACTACATCAAAAGACCGTGATGCTAAGAGCTCTAGTAATCCCACATCTCTTCTAACTAGTAGTAGTCCCCAGTATGCACCCAGTTCACTCAACACCTAAGAACTTAGTATTTACAAGAAAGAAACAAAAATATGCTCTGCTTAGGGAAAGGCAAATGTACGTAGAATTTTATAAAACCCCTATTTAAAAAGCAGGAGTTCTCAGACTTTTCTCGGAGCTGCCTCCTTTGTAATGCATCAAAGCTCAGCCTTCTCTCTCACCTGCTGTGTGCTTAATTATAAGAATATTCCATTGCAAAGAAATTTAGAAGAGCATTAAACTGTGGGGCTTTTGTAATGGGCTTAAATGGTAACTGAAACTTGTTAATTTCCCCATGAGCTT